>NC_071977.1:32400776-32507007 GCF_026283585.1 Hylaeus volcanicus
TTCGCATTTTCCTTCCGAAAAACAACGTTTCGCCTCTCGCGTTCGATCGCACGGCGCGGCGTCTACCGCAGGGGTCACGCCCTCTACTTTCGAAAACAGTGGTGTGTAGTCTCGACATGCGTGGCAGGCGCAGGTAGTTGGCAAGTTTGTTAAAGACAGCGCGAGAGGGTAGCACCGGCGCAGTTTCACCCGCGCGACATCGGTGTCTAGCTGCTCAGTTTAAAGCGAGACCAGGTAGAGCAAGGGAGGTCTATAGAAACGCAGGCGTGGTGCCGAGGATTTACGGTCGATTCCATCGGCTCCCATAAGATTCGTGTGTCGCTGTCAGAGAGGCGTAGTTTAGTTCGCGTCGAGCCCGGGCATCGGTCAACAATTTTTGGTGCGTGCGTTTTTGCAAGTGCGTAGCATCGCGGTGTGACTCTCGGTTCGAGGCTCGATTTCGTGGTTCGGTGAAAAGGTCCTTGCATGCTAGGAGTACCCACAGGAGCTCTCGTCATCGTTCCCGAGCCGCGGCCACGGGGAGCTGACGGATTCTCGTCTGTCAGGTATGTACGTTTACTTTCTTATAAACAACCTCGAAGATTCGCGATTCCAGACAGATTTCGCGGGACGAGCCGCTCCCAGAGATGGACAGACGTTTCCTCGAATAATAGACGGCGAATAAAAACTGCTTACTACGGTTTATTCGGATAGCCTTGTAATTGTAAGTCGGATTTGATCTACCGGTGAACGAATCGTAAATCTAGATGAGTATTTCGCCATGTTTCGACTTGTCGACTCTCCTTCCATCGTCCCATCGTTTCTAACTATTTTAAGCGCGACGATAGGAGATTAGTCGCGAGCGTTATCATGCGCCCACGATGTTTTCGATGTTCGACGAGACGATCCCGTCGCATATCGCGAGCGAGGATCGATCTCACTCGTCGAATAGGTCTGTTAACGGGACGGTCTAATGTAATAAGAGGGGAAATGTGGAGGATGAGGAACTTGTCGTAGTCACGAGGGGGAGGAAATGCAAAAGAGACCGAGTACGCTCTCTGACCAGTTACCATGGCGACGAGCCATCTTGACACACTACAGACCCTTTCTTTCGAACCTCAGGATTTTTCCTTTTGTCGAGCCGCCGGTATCCCTCGCTCGAGACCAGGTAACAGCCATTTTCGCGTTAACCCAGTGATTCGGTTTTTACGCTCGCCGCCCGTCGACGTTCATTTTTCTCTCGCAGAAAATTTGTTAAGTACCTAATGCACGCATAAATGATGTTAGTTTCTTCCTGGAGCACTCCGACACTCGGACCATTCACACAGCTACTGACGTAAGTAAGTAAGATAAGTATCGTTACATAACGAAAATTAGGTTAAAAAGAAGAGTGAAACGAGAACAAACTTACTTTTAAATTAAAACAAACAAAAAGTTGTCGGATGCAAAACTTAAGTCACGCAACGATGGTTGATCGCGTGTATTTCTAAGCCGTTATCGGTGATTAAAACAAAATCGAATCCGTAGCCCGCGAAAGATAGCGTCGCGTTATCTTTCCACGACAGGTTATCGTTGCTCTCCTTACCGCGTGTGCACGCTTTATTCGCGTATCGACAGAATCACGCAATTTTCTCTTTATTAATTCTTCATGAAAGTCTGATCTCCATCTTTCGGATTTCATTAAAAATGTAGGAAGCGCGAGCGTCCCACGTTGCGAAGCACGAGTTGCACAACGTTGTCAGAGAAAATAGGAATAAAAATCAGTCGGCTGCGTTGTTTCTTTACGCGTTTACACGATGGTTGCTCTGTACGTTGTCGTAACAATACGCGTATTGAACGTAACATCGAGCTACGGACGTTAGTCAGTCATGCGTGACCAGCGTGTATCGCCCGTCCCTCTCTGTTATTGCCAAAAACCTCGCAATTTTAATTTTCGAATCGATTCACCTCTAGAATTTCAGTAATTGTTGAACGCAACGTGCAGCTTATTCTAGTATTTATTTTTCCTGTTGAAAATTGGCCAGGAAACGTGCTAGCCGACGAGAGCACGGTCAGTTTCCAACAATAAATTCGTTCCAGTGATGAGTACAAATTGAAACGTCGCGTGTGGGAGCTTGCGCCACGATACGTAAACTCGCGGCAATCCAATTCAACACATTTCCTATCTAGCATTTGCTTGGAAAATTCTCCGCCAGAGGCTACTCTGAAATTCTAGTCATTTTATTTAACACCTTCGCGTTCAGCTTTTTCGTACACGCCACTTTTAGATCGTTCACATTGTTCTTGTTATTAAACAAACTATAAAAATCAAGTTCGACTTCATGTATTCGCGGTAAAACAGGCTGATGTATATTAAAAAATATATTTTCACCGCGCTGGGTGTAGCCATAAAGGGGTTAGTTACCGTAGTACACGCGTTTAACCCTTTGCACCCCACAGGCATCGCTAGGGGAACACGTATACCGTGCACCGTAACTTGGTTCAAGCTCTACTTATGGCAACGCAAACGGAATTAATACTGTAAATGTATAAAATTTAAATCGTGGGCATTCGTACATTTTTTACGAGGAGAAAGAACACTTGTAACTTTGAGAGGTGACGGAACGAAGTTGCTTAGAAGTCGGCACTCGCTCGTGTAAAACAGAATTCTCAGAGTAAAAAAGATCAAGGGTCCTCTCGCTTCGGAGCGCCGAAAAATGAGTCATTCGTCGTCAGAATCGGCGTGGCAAGTTTATACGACTCGTGATAGCGAACATGTTAACGTTTCGTGCACACTTGTTCATCGCGGCACCACCAATCGGATACGTTCGATCGTTACATAAATTCCTACGAGCGTCAGGAGTTAAAAATACGCTCCAAAGCAGGCACGAGACGAGTGTGTGTTGCTCCAAAATGGAAAACACCGAGCAGAGTCGACCTAATCGAAGCTATTCATCGAGCTAATCGTTCGCGTTAAACGTTAAACATTCGACGATGGGTCCGTTAACGCTATCGAACCAAGCGCTTTGTCGCGTTCGTTCGCCAGAAAACAGTTGGACGTTTAATTTCCTACCGATACAAATACGCTTCCATTTCTCGTTTACCTTTACGCGGTTGTGGAATACTTGGGCTAGATTCCCGATACCACTGACCGTTCTCATTCGCAACTTGTACAGCGAGGTCGAGCTCGCGAGGTTGCAGACTTAACGGCGCCCACGTATTCACCCGTCTATCCGCCCCTTGCTCGTCGAATGATCGATGCCAATACTCTCGAATGACTCTTACCGACGCGGCAGAAAACGATCTTGCACGGAACTAGGTTAAAATTTCGTTAGACGCTCTTCTCGGCCCTCTTGCGCTCATTGTGCGAGCGACTCGTCTTTTATGGGTCCATCGACCCGCGTCTTAAACTTTTCAAAACGCGGATTCTGCTAATTTCGCAGAAACGAAAGAGGCGGAGATGGAGAAGACTGCGGAGTTCGTTGACTCGGGATAGATTCGAACGATCGTTTCGCGTATTTTATTACCTATAACTTGGAAGTAAAACAATTCCCTGTTACTTTCGGTTCGAACACTTTCGCGTCTTACTGTACAGAGCTCGTAGCGGTTGGTTCGAAGAAGATGGCGCGTTCGATCGTGCGTGCTATTCCGCGGTAAATATACACGAGGGAACGTTTCGGGATGATATCACGAGCTCAAGGTCTAAACTTTAAATCATACGTACGGTAGGTGTTTAACTGCTCGATGACGTCATACTACGCGCTACCGTGGCGTAGCTTTGGACGTGGGTACGGGAGACCAGAGCGTAAGCAAGCGGAGACGCTTGGACAAGAGTCGTAAACACTGCTGCTGTATGTACAGGGTGTGCGAAAAATAGTGTGCCACGCTCCGATACAGGATGGAACAAAATTCTGTCTAGATCGAAGTACAAGTTTGTATCGTTTAGCTATCGAGAAACATTGGTCGAGTTTGATGAATCTACGTGTAACTTGTACACTTGAGCTTTCATCGCTATTTGAGAAATACGACAACAAACCTTTGGCGTTAACGCAACGCATCCGTCGCGAATGCACGCTATACGCCAATGTATGCACGAGTCGATTTCTCTGGTCGAACGCGCGCAACATTTGTGCATTATCGTCGCAGGATCGATTCCTTCGTAACCGGCTACATCGGGATGAAAAGTCGCGCGACCGTGGCACCGGTGAAACCGGTTTCGGAGTCAGACCTCGGCTTCGTTTCTCTATCCTTTCGGTTTCTTTCATTCTCCTCGCGTGAAACTCCCTTCCCTTTTTCTTTTTTTCTTCTTTTTTTTTTATAATAATTTTCCCTCGAACGAAAGTACAAGAAGAGGACACCGAGTAGTAAAGAAAAAGAAGAAGAAGAGGTGGCTGGTGGTAACGAAAACAAAGTCGAGATCATTCGCGAGTAAATTTTGTACGGAGATACGCTCAACCTATTAAACGTTCGATGAACTTATCAATTCAACCTATCAATATCGGAGTGTCGTTTGACCTCTGAAGAAGCTAGCTGCAACGCTGGCGAAACGCCGTGGTATGTTACCCAAAGGACACGACTTGCAGTTGGAAGCCTCGGTTGGTGTCGAGCATCGATTCGATCAACGTTTTCTTCTATCGCGGAAAAAGGGCGTGACGTCCGCAATTACGATGACATTAACCATACCGATACTCTCGAGGTATCAATGCGATTCTTATCAATGATTCGATTAAAAATGGCGTACTTGTTTAACCATTCTTCGTTCGACGATAGAGTCTAGACTTTTTTTTTTTTAAATACTTGTAATAGAAGATCCTTCTAAAAGATAAACATCCTAGATATATTTATTTATTTCTGATCTACTTGTTTCGTCGCAAAACAATGGTTGCGTTTATTTTTCCACAGAGCGCTTAGGCGAAGATTAAAATTCTCGCAATTGACGGAGTTGCTCGCTGCGCAACTCTCGTCGTAGAAAAATATCGATTCCACGGTGTACACGCAGATCCGCAGGGGTGCCCCTTGAAAAGTAAGAGGGTCACCTTTTACGCCATAGGGTGGTGGCAAACAACCATCGAACAAATAGGGTGACATTCTGTCTCGACGCGAATTCTTCGTTTTATCGCCCCGCAAGGTCGTTTCTTGCACACAGCTTTTTTTTTCCTGACAAACAGAATAACTCCTTGGTGACTTCGTTTATGGCAGGCTCGAGGATCAACTTTGCGTTTAAAGGACGTTGTCTCGAGAATTTTTATTAAACGATACTTTGACTTTGGCTTTGTAGAACGGATAAATTAAGTAAAAATTAGTTAACCTGGCCTTGGAGCGTTGTCGGTTAGCCTATTCGGTTCAGCTGTTAGTTATTTTGAAATCCTCTCACGCTAGTGGAATTAGCCGAGGAATGTTTTATTTCATTTTTCATTTTTTAACAACATGGTTTGCTGGTGTATGCCCTTTGTTATATCGATACGGTTATCGAGTAATCCCGTAAATTGGCGTGTGTCAACATACCCTTTGGCACGGTGCCATTCGTGCAACACGTGAGGCCAACGAAATAGTCGACGACTATGAGAGAGCGTCACCGAAAAAGAAAGTTAGCCCTAATAAATCACCATTAGCTGATCACCTCTTCGTGCCGATCGCGATGTTAATCGATCTTCCGATTTCAAGGCTCTTACTATTCAGTCGACGTAACCTTCTATTATTATGCCAAATCCAGAGGAAATTAAAATTAATTACGTTAACCCATAGTTTCCTCTAAAAAGGAAGGATTTATTCCGTTTTTTATTTATTGATACTTGTCAAAAATTATACCTCCAAAGACAAATTAATCCGAAACTTACCTGTACTTTAACGTTTCGACGTGCTTGGACACAATTTTCATGCAAGACGTGGTATTTGTTTTTTCAGCGAAGGTAGGGAAATGGTACGCGTGTCGTTGCTTGGTCCACAACCTTCACCGACAACACCCGGCGTATTTCAGGTCCAGTCAATCGCGATATCGAGGACTCAACCGATCGACATGGACACCGTTCCGGCCGAACTCCTGACCACCCACACCGAACACACGGCTCCCGCCTATCACACGCAAATCAGGTAACGTTAAAAAATTTTTTTCTAGTTTGGTCGTACGGTCGATTTTATCGACCGCCTCGCTCTGTTTCGATCGAGCGGTTATCCGTCGATCGCGTCGAGAAACGAACGCGATTAGAGTTTGGAAGGAAGTGTCGGAGGTTACGCCGATAATCGGATAAGACAACGAACCGCTTTGGACGATGTCATCTTAAATTTTTAATCAACGGATCATTTAAAACGTAACACATACGAAGAACGTATCGAATAGTCTTAAAATGTTATAATCGTTACACGTTTGCGTCTGTTAATATATTATTAACAGATGAATTTAACTTGTAATCGAATATCTTTTCATTTTTAATGCACAAGAAAGTTGAGTATCCCCTTCAAGTAACGTTTTACGTACATATATCTTCTTGATGAGACAGATAAGATTGCCGATAAGATCCAATCGCTGTAAAATTATCGGATTTCGTCGATCGAAGTATTATCGAATCGGAAGGTCATCGTAAATGAATCGGAAACTATGCGACAACGATCGAATCAGATGTCGCTCGAACGCGAAACGACGTTCTCGTTTACCTGCAATCATTTTTTTTTACTTCTCGTACCATTCGCTCTTCCAATAGCGTTACGGGGAGTAACGTTGATTCTTACTTTCGTAGAACGTTAGATGTGAGAAAACACGTATCGCGTGTCAGGCGATGGTCGCAAGAAAAACGTTAAAAAAGTCTGTGCAATTTGATCGCTCGGGACGAATGAGAGCCTCTGTCTTTCTTATAATTAACTCCCTGCGCGTATTACTAGTGACCCCCGTGTTGCTCTTAATGGACCGGAAGTGACGTACCATCCCCTCTGTCTCTCTGCTTTTCTCCGTGTTTCTCCCTCCCTCGAACTGCGCCCCGTGCTGCCAATTTATTTATGATTTCTCGCGACTATTATGCACGCGCAGAATGTTCGGCGATATAGGCATAGTCGAGCGAGTAACCGTTACGCGCGAACGCGTGCCTGTGTCGCGACGCGATCGTTTTATGAATCGTTTGCCGCTCGATCGTTCCGCATCCTGACCCGTTTCTATCTCGGTCTCTCGAACCGTCTGTCGCGTATCGTTTTACCCTGCGAGCGAACGTTTTCACGTCTGAAACCAGAGATAGACAAGATCGTTATCTCGGAAAGAATTCGAAACTTCGGTTAACGAACGAACGATAGGCCATTTGATTCGCTACTCGAACTCAGAGTTGGAATTTCAGTCGTAGAACGAAATTACGTTTCGTTAACAATTTTCTATGGCGACGTACAGCTAGGGGAAAATGAAAAAAGAAAGTATAGGAAAAGGGGTAAAGTCACGATCGATCGATGGTCTCGGAGTGCAATGGCCACGCGGTGAATAGGTATGTCTCATACCTTATTCTTACGTGTACCTTGTTTAGATGATACAACGGTTTTCTTTAAATAGCGTGACCCTCTCACGCAAGTCGTATGCACGCTTAATAGGTATATCGAACGTTACGATGCCATTACGGAGTCGCGCGCGATGTCACAAGCGTCGAGACGACCTATTCGGTAATCGCAGCTCGCGTCAGGCTCGGTTCCACAGACGCAATTTGGATCGGCCGCGTCGGCTGAAGTCGACGTCGACAAGTGTCTAGGGAGCGTGTGGAAAGGGAAGCCTTACTCGAAGAGTCGAGAGATACGTTTACCGTCAGGAATTCGACGCGTAACGTGGTAAAGAGGGTCAGCTCGATGGAAGCAAAGAGAACAACTCGAGTCGTTTAAATTGCCAAAACTCGCGGGATTCGAACGTGCACATTTTTTAAACAAATTCGAAACGAGGGAAAGAATGAATTCGAGCTTCTCCAAATTGGGGTGAAGCTACACCTTTGCCGCGCTTCCGCGTGTAAGCGATCGTTTAAAGCGTGGTCCGAGCTACCTGTTGGCATACGCGAAAAGGTGGATTCAGACTTCGGTAAACTAGAACTAATACCACGTACAGACCTCGTTTCACAAGCGTCGACGAACTCGTCGTCTTGGAAAAACGTTGAGGTTCGAATAGTTTGGAATGAAAAACGTTCTCACCGCGACAGACGGTCGACTCCGATTTTTCCGATTTACACATTCATCTGCGCTACACGGCTGCGTCGCGTATCGAAAGCTAAAGCGCAAAACCGTCGAAGAAACATTCCAGAGCGACGACTGCGAGAGCACCCGTTCGAACATTTCAGCGTTTCCTTTCCATTGTCTGCTCTCGGTTTGCCGGTCTCATCGCTATCTCATTCGACACCGGTTACATAATCCTTGCATCCTGACTCTCCGTCGAGGATAAAGCACCTCTTCCTGCAGCTTAACGCGATCTCACGCTTCCCTTTCTCTGGCAATTAATTAAACTTGTCGCGTACGAAGCGCACAGCTCCAAAATGGAGAACAGTTAGTCGCGATTGTTGCACCGAAAATAATGAAATTCAAGAGTCCTCTCTATGTTTCCGATCACGTTTCGACGATATTACGATTCGTATTCGTACACGTGTTCATTTCAGTCCATCAAGTTCGAACAGAAATCGATTGGTAATTTCCTAACCGGAAGTGGAGGGACCAGGAACCCCGAAAAGGCGCACCTTTCGAACGATGTTTAGTACGTCTACTCGATCGCGCGTTCGAATCAATGTACGTGTCGTAAATGCGATAGATGCGACGAGTATAAAACTCAACGAGTAATAAGTTTGGATTTGGACCCCTTAGTCGCCGTTGCGTTAACCGCTCTCGGATGGTAAACGCAATTAGGTTGAAACGACGACCCTCTGGCTCGAACTTGAAGGGGTCTCCGTTTCGCGGTACCGATCCCAACGCGGTGTCAGGAGCGATGGTACCGTGTACCGTGTACCGTGTAGTAGCCAATGTACAAATAGCACATCGTCGAATGGTACTATTAACAGTACCGCCACCACGAGGAGCACTGCGTAGGTACCTACTAGAGGCGGAGGCGGAAGAGGAGAGAGGTCGCAGGAGAGGAGGGACGATCGATATAGCGTGGGTGGATGTGCAGAGGTGCGGTAGGACAGCCGCCAGTTGTGCTGTCGGCTGCATCAGCGAATAACCGTGGTCTCTCTCGATCGGTTCCACGGTGCACCCGCGATTCTTGTTGTTCGTCGGTCGCAGTGTACCGTGACTCGTGTCGTGTGTGCCGTGCAACCGGGATGCATCGCCGCTTCGATGGAGATCCGTGACGGTAGCTGCCAGTCGGATACGTGCTCACTTCCTCGACGTTCCGCCCTCGGTGAATTTTCGGACGATGACGCCTAACCCAGAACTGGCCACGTATCGTGCCAGCTTTCGTTCGTTCGCGATCACGATCGCGTCCTTCGCGAGACATTCCGGAACTAGCGGGATCGGGCTCTCTCGCACGCCGTCCAACCTCTAGAGGGGACGAAACGAGAGGGGAACTTGGATTTTTCGCACCCTCGCGTTCCACTCGATCCGATCCCAACCCTACGGGACGTATTTTCTAGACACGGTTCGATCGCCCGATTTTAAGCACCGCGGGCGTATGCTAATGTAGAAAACGTACACGAGTGTATCGGACGCGATGACGGTGGCCTTAAACGGTAGACGAAATGGATAATCGAGGAATTTCGATCATTCGGTAATCGATTTATGATTTAATAATGGTATATCTTGGGTAGAATCGACTGCCGGGACTTATCGGAAAGGCTTATCTCCGATCCTGCCATACAAATGACGTTGTTAGCCATTCGAACAGGCTGTTCAAACAAATTATATACCGATCGATCGTCGATTAATCGAGGACTGTCGAAACGATTAACAGCGTCGCATTTAAGGCGGTATATGCTCGACGAGTGTTACAGACGTATCCAACTAGGAGATCCGGGACGAAATTATAATTACGAGAAGAATTGCATTTTACGAAATACATCTTACGTATGTTTTCCATATTAGCATTCTGTAATAATGATATAATAACGGGGCAAGGTTGTATCGCGCGGCGAACACAAGCTTCGGGCAGACTTAAGCTCCTGGAACGAAAACCGAGATCTGGCCTCTTGAAAATAGAAACGGGACCAGCATTCTGCGAACAGCATCGCGTGTCTTGAGGGATACCAAAGATAGAAGCCAACGAAAAGAGTTGGAGAACCATGACCTATCTCGATCCGTCTCCTCTAACTCTATCCCAGAAAACTCGCAACAACGAGAGAATATTAGCGAATTTTTCACGATTCCACGTCTTCGAGTTTTACAGAACTCCGAACGGAAACTTTCGCGACGGACAAGTCCATTCGGTTGCGTGACGTTGCAAACATTGCTTACGATTTATTCGATCGACCAGTTCATTTTTTCTTTACTCCAATTTAATTCCATAACCGAGGTTTTCGTCAGATTTTCATAGTCATCGATCGTCCATTTCTGTTCCACACTCGGAGAGGTTTAGATCGTCGAAAGCTCGCGGAGAATCGGAATCGTGTTGGTCGTCCATCAGTGCGCGTTAACCTGCAATTTCATGAAATAGGCGCTGCAAATTGACCAGAATAATGGTCAGTGGAGTCAGCAGGTCGCTGCGGACAGAATCAATTCGCGTATCGCGACCGTACGGCGGCGAACACACTGCCCTACATGTCTCTGTTTATCGACGGCACTCGGCGTCCGCGTTTCTCGGCTATCCCCTCGTACTCTCTGGCTGAATTTTCCTGGTCAGCGAGTACAGGCGACGACGCAGCCGCGGAAAAGCCAACCGCAACCGTTCGCGACGCTATAGCGCAATCGTACGCACCCCTCGCATCCCTTGCAAGGGGATCCCGCACAGCTGTGCCCGTCGGTGATTTTCATCACCTTTAGACGGATAAATTCGGGAGCCAAACAACGACGTTGGATTTGCATCAAGAGGAGTAACTAGACGATAGCTTAAATGCAATTCGTAAAGAGAAGGAGCTCGTAACGAGGGTCGTGACCCAACAGAGCAAATCTTGCTCCAGACGCGTTCTTAGATACTCCAAACCATGTCAAACTCGTTTGGACTCGAGGGCCAATTTGCGCTTCGCTACCGAGTCCCGGGCCACGGATGTAAATAGATACAATTGTTTTGCAACGTGGAAATTACCAAAAGATGATGCTTTGCAAAATTCATCGTTAAAGAATATAGGTACATAGGTACCACGAAAGTGACAAACTCGTACGGTAAAAAAGAAATTAACAACGGCAAACAAAAAATATAACGGCGCAAAATACATATATAATTGATCGGGCCTCGCGTTCGATGTGCCTCTAAAGAAATTCAAAGAGCCGATCATAGAGGCGATTGGTTTTACCTTGACGAATTTTCCAGATGGTTGGTGTATGTTTGTAATGGCGTCAGACCAATTGCCGCGAAATCTGTGAAGTTTATCGAGGTGAAACCTATTACCCACCGGACGACGAGAATCTCTAATATGGACTGTGCGTCATCGTGAAAAGTTGTGACCGAACGGGAATGGAGAATCGTTTCTCGGAGTCGAGTGTACAACTGGACTTTTGGACTACTCGAACGCCGCGCATGCTTCTTTGTTAAATTACGTATGACCAATCGGTAATTAGCGACAACGATAACGTACGGCACCGACTTCGTTTTCGTTTCGAAAGAATCCTTGAATTATTTCCGAGATAACGAGGGAGAGCACCTGATTCGAGGTATACGAAGCGCCACGTCGAGATATTTTTCGTACTTCGGGCTCCGCGAAGCGCGTTCTTTCGACTGTCGAAGCGAACGAGGTCGCCAATTAAAGAGGAAGCATCCAGCTTTAATCGAAGCGCGAAATCGGTAGAATGTTTCCAAGATGTCGAGCGCCCTCGAATTTACAAGATACCGAACCGTGTTTAACAATGTTTACTCGTAAAATTTGTTTGTCGCTTTCGCGTCGGAAATGGAGCGGAGGCCCGAGGCTGAAGAGTCGTTTGCTCGACGGTAGATCCATCCGCCCCTGCGTGCAGGTATTCCAGTGGGTCAGCACTAGATACCCCGAGGAAGACTGCGCGCGGGACCACACCGTATCAGCCATGACCCATATATTCACCCTCGTCGCACGCTTCACCCTAGGCCAACCCCGTCGCTGGAGTCGCGAGAGCACCAGGCAAACGAATACGAGGCGAGCCGAGCTAAGCTCGTGCATAGAAACCGCGACACGTATTCGCCCATGATGATAGCAACCGCGAGACGCGAGCGTGGCGAGGTCGTGCCGCTCGTTAATCGGGATCTTGAAAAAACGTCACCGTTGAAAATAACAAATTCGCCAATCACGTCGACCACTTTTTCTACCGATATCGAGGCTACTCGGATTTTCTCGTGAATTATTCCTCGAGTACGGCGTGTCTCGCGAGCTCTGTTTTATTTTTTACATGGTACGACCAATTTTTCACGATCGATTTCAACGGAATCGCGTATTCGTTGTGCAGTGGTACCAAGATACGTCGTCCGCGCAAGGTTGTAGTTTTTGAACTTTGTACCGCTATCTCTTTCATCGTTCCTTCGCAAAGTTCCTCGCACGATCCACATCTAGCTCGCATCGCCAGACATTTTTTTTATAGAAAAGTATCGGTATATAAATATCGTGGAGCATCGAACTCACCGTTATTTATAACGACAGGAAGCTCTCTCGCACACACAGGCGCGAACAGGTCTGGGCCATTCCGCTCGATAGAATGCTGATCAAAGGAGTACACCGATAGGTTTACGGGGTTCGAATTAACGTCTGTTCTCCACATGGTCCGTTAGAGCTGTTAAACCGTAGGATCCCTCGGCCAGATCTCGAGCAAGGATAGCTTTGTTATCGCGGACACCTGCATCGGTACGAATCGACTTCTGTGGAAGCCGTACATCGAGTGTCGGTTATAAACAGAATCGGATCGATGCCATTCACCGCTACTTCGGCCAGCTTGCACCGACTAATCGCGAAACGAATAAAAATTTGTCGATATCGTTCGATTCGCTCGCGAGTCACCGGGTATTTGCTTCGGGTTTTCGCGCATTCGTTTGCCGTGAAAGTTATCGGGATGAATTATTCACGTTACAGATATACGCGGTGACTCGAGTCATGGTCTATTTTCAGAAATAACAGAAATCGCGGTGAAGCTACATACAATTTTCGGACAACTTGATCGTATCAACGTTGTTTTCTTAAATTCCTATTTTTCCGAAGCACTCCGTACAAACCGTTGCAATTAGGTATAAGACAGGGTGGGTTTTCGTTTGAAGGTTAGCACGTGGAAAAGAACGGGCTCGTTGTCGGTAGCAGGAAGGTAGGCAACACGGGGATCGGAGTAAATAGGTCGAGGATTTTCTGAAAATAGGTCAGCTTCGACTGGCACGGATCGATGAACAGCTTACGCGTTCCATTATGATCGCCGATGAAACGGACCGTCGAGCTTTTCCGCGTGTGTATTTGCTTTCGGAGCGGAAAATAACGTCGACGATCCCACGCGCTGCGCCACGCAAAACAAGCGACATTTTCCTTTCTTCGGCGTCATTTTTCATCGACTCCTTCCCAGAAAATACGTATTCGAGTAACGGATGGCAGAGCGGATATCTTTATTTTCGATTTGTTTACAATAACGTGAAACGAGCGAATGTTCAGCATTTTCGAGCATGCGATTTGTACAACTGGACTCGCCATAAGTTGGTTGGACGTGTCGCTATGTATAACAGAGGCCGTTCCCTCGACGTGACAGCTGGAGTGCAGAGATTAATTAACCTCTAAAATTTTAGGTCAATCTGTATAGCTGTTTAGGGCATTACGCATACGTAATACACGATTGACGGAGAAGCTCGGGAACCCGATGGAGGACAAGTTTGACACTAGCGATAAAAAGATCCTTTCGATCCTCGTCGCAACTAAACCCATTTTAACCCTATACACTCGCAACCACTGACAAATCTATAACCGAGTGCAATTGGTTAAGACTCGAACCTTTTGCAAGAGTGTAAAAAATGTTGATTTGTGGCGTTTGGTCCTCGTATCGTAAACGCGGTTGGATAAGTGCACGGTGGAATGAGTTTTGTCGGTCGCGAAATATACACACGGCCTGAAATATAACGGATTGCGTGAACGTACCGCGACATACGCAGAGAAAGGGGAGTTGGGAAAAGAGGGGGTGGACGTGGGAGAGAAAGAAAGACGGCAGGCGGTAGTCGCGAGGATCTCCCGCCACGATTCCGCTTAAAAATAAAGTCTTACGTTTGCGTTCCGAGTTGGTTCGCGCGAAATCACGGCCGAGTTCTGTTAGCGACAGGCTCGGGGAAATATTTGGAGTAATTTGGACCGATAGGCCGAACGTCGAGGAGCAAGCCGGAGGAAAAAGGATCCAGTGGTGAACAGTTTCGCGAGTGAAGCGTGAACTCTAGGCTCGCCTCGAGAGATCAAGGCGTCCGATGTTGATATCGAGAGGCATCGATTCGCGATCGCGAGCAAAATGACGACCACCCACGGAGGCCACGTGTATTACGTGATCAAGGTACCCAAGGACACGGACGGCAACGAAAGGTAATCGTCGTTTCTTCGCCAGCGCCTCGTCAGCTTTCGATGACAATGGAGGCGAACCATTGCGACCGAATTTGCGCAGTTACACGCGGAACCACTTCGTTTCGTTTAGCCGTCGCGTTCCGATGGTTTTGTAAACTCGAATATTCTTGGCAAATGTTGCACATGGTATGCATCGCAAATGTTGTGCATGGTGCAATCGTGACAATTAATCACCGGGCATCACGCTAATAACTAATTGTAAGTATCGCTCGGCAAGGGTGGTCCTTCGATCGTAGTTGGTAAATCGTCGGTCGGCACGCCACGTGCAAGCTCATCCAGATCCAAAACTGTTCGTCAAGAGCAACCGTGTATTTAAGGTGAATCGCGGCGGAAATCTTCAGAGGTCGAAAATGTCACGAGGTGGAATTCATTTGGGGATCGAACCCTCGGAGGTAGGAGCAACGAGAGCTCGGCTGACTCACGGGAAATAACGACACGGTTCGAATAAAATGGTTGTGCTTCGACTTGTACACGTATAGTGTATCGTTTTATATTTAAACTGTTACCGGCGCGGTCGTGCGCGTTGATTTTCACCCAGGGATAGGAAGAAAGGAACACGCGAGACGAACCGCGTACGCGTATGATAACGATCGAAACGTGAAACGCGAGGATATTTTCCCGTTACGATAATGGTAACACTTGAAGAAACGAAAGTCAAGCGTTTCTTTCTTAAATATCGACCTACTCACGCAACACGTCTGAACAATAAGACTGTTTTCGCCTCGCGCAGCGGTGGCAACCGAACAAAAAGAAGGAAGCCCGCGAATAACCGCTGCCACCATTAATCAAAAACGACTTCGCGATCAAAGACCGCGATCAACTCGTCACCTGCTGCGAGAATAACGCGACCGACGATTTCCTTTCCGACGCGCAAAAAGGCAACAGTTCGCGACTGCTCCATTGTCGCGTACGATGTCGGAACTGCGGACAAACGCGACGGAATGCGGTCCGTCGCGAAGATTAATCGCGGCGGGGAAAGCGAGGGAGCCGGTGTACAGTTTCGCAATATCGAACATTATTAGTCTGGTTGGCCGTGGTCCAACGGTTCCGATGAGCCTACCAACCGTTTCGCCTCGGCCTGCCCAACGGAATAGCAGCCATCCTCTTCCTCGTCGCTTCGCGTCTTCCGGCCGACTACCTTCCATTTTTTTCGTACGACTTCTCTCAGAAATTAGCAAAACTTCTGGAAAAGAAGTTCAAGTAACGTATGAGATACGGTAAAGTTGAAGAGAGGGCTGATGTAGATGTTAAATTTTTTTTTTTTTTTTCTTTTTAAATTTAATTTTGCACACATGGCATACACGTTTATCGACGAAAACTAATTTCGAGGAGGCGTAATCTGTTTCGTGGAACGATTACGTGAGCGCGCTCGCTAGGCGTGCAACATAAGGGAGCGGGTGGAAGACGGACTGTAATTAGGTGCAATGCGATACCGTGGACAATGTCACGGTTAGCAGGGAGTGGCAATTATAATTGACTCTAATTTAGCACGGTGTGCATTTCAAACTCGACGAGAGAAGAAAAATATCACGGATGAAAACATGCGTAAACGAACAATCCGGATATTGTTCTAAAGTTAGAAAAAGAAAAATTAACTCCTCTAACGATCCATCGCAAAAATTGTTCGATCCCTCGAGGAAGATTTCTTTCGTAATCGTAGCTATTTAGTAAGTTTTTTAAAACGACCTCAAGACCCGTGGCGCGAAATCATACTTTGAAAGTCCTATTATCGACGGATCGAGCGTCAAACCTTTGAACGCGATGTCCTCGCGTTAAAGTTTGCTTTACGTGTCCTCAAACTCCTAAACCGTGGCATTCACGGTCCCGCATGAATCACTCGGTATATAACGAACGAGGTACAAACAGCAATCGGCTTAGCGAGAAAAACGAAATTACGGGTATAAAAGCGTCCGATGTTCTACGTGTTGTACACACGTAAAAATAGGGGCGAGCACGCAACTGTAGCTCGAGTTGCACACCCGGTGCACACGAGCGACCCGCGTCGCTTTGCTACGTCAGATTCGAATCGCGTTTGATTGATCTTGAAAGGCTCGATGGCCGTTTAGGCGTTTCCGTGAACAAGTAAATTTGCCAAAATACTTTCGTACTACGTATTTTTCAGAGTGTAAACTAGAAAATGTACGAAAGAAAGAATTACTTGTAGCTTCGGAGACACCGTATCATCTTAAACGAACGAATTAATTTGCAGCACGGACAGCGGCTGGGATAATCCGTTCAGACCGGACGGCGACCTTTCGAGGGAGGCCGACGAGATAGTGGAATTGATAAAAGGTGGAAAACCCATCACCCCGACCCCTGGCCAAACCGCTCCACCGTTGCCAGGATGCGAGACTGGCGGGAACGCGCAGACCGCGATCGACCACGATTCCAGTTCCAGCCCCTTGCTGAAGTCTTCGGCGAATTCTACCAACCGACACGCGAACACGTCGCCGAAGCCTGGTCAGGAGAATGGAAAGGCCCACAGCACTCCGATTAAATCTGGAACCGCCAACAGTCAACAGCCTGTGAACGATAAGGTACCGATCTTCCGTTTATTCTTTTCTCCCTGAAAAAGGAGAATGACCAACTATTCGTTCGCAGCGTAAACACGAGTGGTTTGTTTGCGTATGTACAGGTTGCCGCGGCATCGAGGGCAGCGACCGTGGAGGTGGCCAGAATGACGGCGCAGGGACCAGGCGACGCTTCGCAGGTCGAACACGTCACCTTGAAGAAGAAGCCTAAATGCAAATGTTGTGTTCTGCAGTAATGGACGCGAACCGAGCACGGATGTCTCAGCAACCGGACGACGATTATTCTCCGTCGTCGAGGACGCGTCGCGGCGATATCGTTGAACGACGCGTTCTCCGTTCGCGTTTCTCGAATGGGTCGTTAGGTCGCTACCAGCGCCGTGGAAAACGACGGAAATCCTCCCATCGCGTGTATCTTCTGCCAGGGACGAGTTTCCTGAAAAAACGAGGAAACGCGGCTACCAGATGAAAGCGTAGCGCGACAGGACAGAGTCGGTAATCGCGTGTCCCCTCTTCGAAAGACAAGTTTGATTTTTCGGCTCGAAAGATGAACGTTGATAGACCGAAAACTCGAATCATTTCACCGGGGAACGTTTACGAACGAATCGACGCCGACCGGGGGAAGCTACCTGACCGCGCGTAAACCACCGAGCCTCTTCGATAGACTTTCAGAGACAGTGAAGTGTCCATAAAGTAAATAGACTATGAAAGAAGAGAATGGGTAAGAAAAAAAATTATATATATTATACATAAAACTATATTGTAGATACAGAAATGGTAGTTGTATAGCTTATATGCTTTTACTATTGTGGTTAATTACTGTCAAAAATCATCGTAATTTCAAGAACGTATAAACGACGACGAACGCGAGCGTGAAAGGAAAAAAGAAATATATAGGTTCGCGATCGCACGGAATGATGTTTAAACTTTGATCGGGTTTACCGAGAAAGCTATTAATTATACTTCGTTGGACATCGATATACTACTATATATATATATATATAGATATATATATATAAATTCATAAATTCTCGTTTTTACTCAAAACTCCAAACCTCTTCTATATAGACGACTTTTACGGAAAATTTTGTAACATCGCGTAGAGACGTGCGCTAATCAAAAGGTACTACCGCGATCGTGAAGAGCGACTATAAATGTAAAAATGAGGGAGAAAAAGAGACGAGAAACCGCGGCGTATTTTTTTCTTTTCTTGCCGCGACACGAGCATCATCGGGAACGCATGTTTTTTCTCGATGACGATGTCTTTCCTCGTAATCGCTTCACTTCGACACGAATCCTTTACGTTGCCGTTATTTTGTACGCCTCGCATTAAACATGAAACGCAAACGTATCGAAGAAGAAAAGCTGTGCTACGATAGTTGCGCGCGAGTAACTATTCAGGATCGTCGTACGAAATGTGTAAATATCGCGATATTTTTTGAAATGTGTGCATGCGAGACTGTCGGCGATCCCTGAGGAGCACGAGAATTCGACGAGGAAAGCAGTTGCGAGCGAGATTGCTGTTAGAGCACAAAGTAAACGCGTCGAGTACGGAGAAAGAAAAATGTATACGTATCGCTTGTCGAGGAAAACGGAGCAATACGGGTAATTGCACCACGAGCGAGTATAGTTTGATCTTTAACGCGTTAACCCTTTGAGCATAAACGAAAAGTCTAACCGTTGATCCACAATTGAACTATGCTTATTCACGGTACGATTACTTCTGAAGATGAAGAATGCGCGAGATCGATCGTTCAGCGATTTCTTTTTGGTAGACGTTTTGATTTTCAGTGTCCGTAATCAATTATTTATTGTTTTTATCGAATATGTATTTCGTTTCCACGTGTCCTTTCGCTGCTTTCAACCCGTTTTTATTGTATTTAACTGTATGCATGAACGTGTACGTACGCTTCGATGGATCTTGTCGAACTATGTTTGTATAGACGCGATCGAAGAATGCGAGTAAACGCGTTTACGACACGTCCAGCGCGGACGTTGATGTTCGTCGTTGGGGAAACCGTTGATCGGTTCCACGCGTAATTATTATATGTGTAAGAAAGTTGAACCGCGTGTTTCCGCTATGCGAAACGGAACTGCTTGTTGTATACGCGCTGAAAGAGGAACATCAAAGAATAAGCAGGAAATTGTCTTTCTTTCTTTTCCAGTATTTACCTATGATTGATTTTAATAGATTTCGATCCCAATAAAGAATAATCGTGTCTCGTGGAAGAAATTCTATCAGGTTACGTATGAAATGATTTCTTTAATCAGACTCGTTTAATTCGAAGACATCAAATTTAACGTTATTCGTGCTAGTCGACGACTACGCGCGACGTGGAACAGAGGTATAACGCGTCGTCGCATCGAGCGGTGCTTGTTTCGCGTTTGGCTGTACCGTATGATGTATGGTTGCGTATCTGGCTGAGCGAGTGCCTGCCTGTATTTTTTAATACACATATCCGCGTATTTTCCTAGATCGCCCGGGCCAAAAAATATTTATGAAACGCTGCGATACATTAGTGGTGACGGAACGAGTGTAGTAGGAGTGGAAGTTAATGCAAGAACGACAGAAGATGAATATAAGAAGATTTCCTTTATTTTCAATTCATTGTACGCAGTTGCAATGTATGTACGGTACAGAGTGTAATATAAAATTGTAAGTAATAGGAGAGATCCTGAATAATTTACTCGCGTCCTCGCAAATTACAATCGCAAAGCGAACGTGTACCACGAAGCAAACCCGGAAAAGGAAGAGTTCTGTTACAGTATGTACATGGTCACACAACATCCACGTAACCTCTCCTCCCCACCCACACACACACACACACACATACGGACATATGGAAAGAACACGAGCTATCCAACTCTTTCGCTTGGTATTTCTTAAGAAAATGATAATAAAAAGACTTGTGGAAATCCTTGGATATTGACATTTGCGATATCAGAGTTTTATGTTATACGAAGGTATTTTATGAACAACATTTTCAACTGGAAGGTATTGTGTTTACTCCTTACGGGAATCCGCTAAACTCGAGCAACTATGTTTCTTGCAAACCATAGTAGTAAAGAAGGTCGAGAACATCCATGGAATAAGATACCGTTTCATTGGCTTATAGGTTAAAACTGGTTCATATATGAATCATAACTTCGAATTTCGTAACTCTTCACTAGCGCCACTACTAGCGGGAAAACGCCCAAGTTTGTTCTCGAATAGTTTCTCATTTTACTGCTAGATGGCGCCATGTAGAATACCTTTTAACGGCATGATGGTAATGTACCAACCGGTGTCGGTAAATATGAAAATATCGCCATCTAGCGGTAAAAGTAGAATCTAGCTACGACAATGATATTTAGTGGCGCCATCGGTGACAAAATGCCCAAGTTTTTAGTTCCAATGGCAATGTCGGTATCCAGAAATTAGTGGCGGCATCTATCTGCAAAAACTAAGAACTATTTCATTAGAAACTTGGGCGTTTTGGCACCGATGGCGCTGATAATAGGCTCATCGCGCGCGTAAATTTGAATGTGTACTTTTGTACTTTTTATAAACGATTTTCGAATTACATCACCCCGTAATGTAAAATTCTGATAGTAAAAATACAATATCGTGTGTAAAGTAAGTATACAGTAACACTATATATATAAAACAATATATTTCATTAGTGCAAACAGCACTTAAACAATTGGTAAACATAGTAAAATTTGTTAAGAAATATGTACATCGTATTAACACGTTATCATATATATAAATATAAAAAGGAACAAACAGATTTTACACAATCTTATGTACTATACAATGGGTCAAATTTGTTTTCAACAGAATTATGTTGCGAGCGTATTTATAAGATTTAATGAATCAACTTTACGGCGCGCAGTAACTTGTGTATGTGTCGATGAAATGCTTAAAATGGCCAACATTTACTGACAATTGAAAGATATTCGAAGCTTACGATATGTAAAATCATTCTACACCGTCAGAATGTTAGTGTTCCTTTTATAGCGACGAGCTAACATAAATAATATATTAATCGTACTTGGACATCGTCCAATCCTTCGTGTCTTTTCGTTATACCTAGGATAATCTTGGAGGAGATTTTTATACATTAATACCAAATATCACATATCACAGCTTCAATATCAAAATTTGGTCACGATTCTAATTTGATCCGCATACTTTCTCTTTATCATTTCAGCTTCCACCTTATCCCTATGGCCTTGTTCGCTATGAGATATTCCATAGAAAAAATAAATGCCAAAACCTGGATGAAAATGAGGTAATTAACAACGAACTATAATAACGCTTAGTTTGTTTTGTTTTACAGACGTACCGATAAGCATCCAAATGGAAAATCTGATCCATGTAAAAGCATCTAATTGCAACATCAAATATAGGTTTATGAAAATACTACAAGTTGGGAGAAGTGGCACTAACGGTACCTGCAAATAACAACAAATTATTAACTGATACATTATCTCTAAGTTATATAAAAATTTGTACAATGTCTACCTTAAATGCTAGTTCAACCTCTTGAACAGGTTGCCTTGCAACAGCCGCTAAATTCAATAACAATATTATCACAAGTATGACTAGTACCGCAGTTTCTATTATATTGTTGCCAAAGGTATTTTCGCTTACATTATTAATGAACAGCGCAATAACAAATACAACGATACCTGCAATAGTAATAACATGGGTATAAAATTATTAACGAACCCTGGTGACGTCTCTAAGTAACGATTTCAGCGATATAACTTACACAACATCGCAATGCCATAATTTGCAACTTTGGTAGATATCTCGGTTATTTCTTTCTGATTGTGTAAATTGAACATTTGTTTCAAGATGTTGACTGGCGTAAAAGCATAATTATTCATTGTCGTCATTGAATGATTGTTAGAAACACAGTCTTTTCCTTGATATCTAAAACGAGCAAAGCAATAATCCAGAGCGTTCATGTGGCTGGCTGTCTCTCGGTGACCAACATGCCAGCAAAAATCTGTTAAATGTTACGTTATCATCTTGAACAGCGATTACACTTGCCTTAGTATTAAAACGGATATTGCCACTATAGTATACGCTAACAACGTTCCGATAGACATCATATCTATCAGTTGTTGAAGATTAAATATAAGTGTCATGGCTCCTGTGAATAAACCTGAAATCACTGTCCCGAATATAGGTGTCATGGTTTTCGAGTTTACATTTGAAAGACTTTTAAAAATGACCCCATCGCTGCCCATGGCGTAAAGTATACGCGGCAATGGGAACATCGCACCGAGTAAACTCGTGCACAATGCAAATGCCGCTCCGATGTTAACGATCCACTTGATCGTAGGCCATCCAATTTGATCGAATACGTACGGGAATGGTGCGTCGGGATCCTAAACAAAGTGCCTCTTACAAAATAACGAACCATTGTACATAGTTTGATCGTTTATGCTCGGTTAGTACCTGATCATAGTACGGCCACATCATAGTTAACACGGTGGAGATACTGAAATAAGCCATCAAGATTATAATTAAGGACACAACGATGGCTATTGGTATATTACGTTGAGGATTTTTAGCTTCTTCACCGGTAGTCGCCACGGCATCGAATCCTACGAAACCGTAGAAACATTTTGCCGCGCCGATCATTACGCCGCTTATGCCAAAAGGCATGAATCCACCGGATCCGGCATGTTCTACCGATGCCGGTATACTCTCCACCGGTATTCTCCAATTCGCAGGATCAGCTATAAATTCAAGGAAAATAATAATCAAGGAGGATCCCTTGCATCTCCAAACCAAGTTCTCACCTTTAATGGATCCTGCGACTACGATGACGACGATGGTAATTAAATTGACAACGGTAAATATGTTGTTTAAAATGGAGGACTCTTTCACTCCGATGCTCAACAAGACTATTAGCAACATCACTACTCCGAACGCGAAGAAATCTGGATATTCCGACAGAAACGAAACGCGAATGGGCATGGCGGACTGAAGCGTCTTGCTTATCACGTTTCCTATTAACGCGTCCAAGTAATTGCTGAGTCCACGGGCAACACTCGCGGTACCTGGAGATCAGAAAAAGTGAAACGGAAAGAGTGAAACCGAGCGAAACAGTTCAGGGACATTGCGGTAGTTTACGTATTTCTTTAAGAATCACAATTACAAGCGAGGAAAGTAACGATTTACGCACCGATTACGTATTCCAAAATTAAGTTCCACCCTATGATAAAAGCAACAAATTCTCCCACCGTCACGTAACTGTAAACGTATGCCGATCCTGCTTTAGGGACTCTGGACGCAAATTCGGCATAACACATTCCTGAAATCCAAAGAAACATTTTCTTTAGTCATATATAACATATTCGTGGTATAGATACATATTTTTTACACGCACTACGTTCAGACATTCCACAAAAGATTGCCTTAATCTTTTAGTAATATCTGGATTAAAGCTAGATTCTCGAATGTTCACTTCGAACAAACTTGTAATATCCGGTTGGCTGGAAATGATCGCGATAGTGTTTTACCGGCAAACGCGGAAGCGATGGCGGCAATCAGGAAGGAGATGCAAACAGCTGGACCAGCTGTCTCCCTGGCGATACTGCCAGCAAGGATGTAGACGCCGAGGCCGAGGGTTGAACCGACACCAAGAGCCGTGAGATCGAACAAGCCCAGGACACGGGCCAGTTCGCCTTTGGTCTCCTGATTTTCTTCGATGCGCCTCCTCGACAGCGCCTTCCATAGTCGAGTCGCCATTACAACTTACCTTTATTTCGTTGTCCCTTGTCTGAAAAAGATTTGCATTTTAGCATCGTTTCAATTTTCCACGCTGCATAATCTTCGCGTAAAAAATGTCCTCCGTTGCTTTAGAAACTCGTCGCTATACCGTCTCACATAAATTTCATAAACGCAACCACTCAAGGACAGAGCGAATGGGATTTACCTGTAGATAAGGACAATCTGTTGCGATATTGTCGTGCCAAGATGTACATAGTTGTGGAAGAAACGTTTACTGATTATGTATATTGTACATTGTCATGTGCATATCGCTTTCATTTGTTTCACGTATTTGTCGATCGTCCTACATGATACGTTCAAAGCAACCAGATAATATAGAGTAAATATGTTTATGCATTATTCCCTGATACTCGCGTGCAAATATTGAACGCTTTCACGGTCTTTCAAGAGATATGTAGAAAGATCCGAGCGCCACTTAACTTTTGGAAGCCTCTCTTAGAAATCGCCCTATATATTATTCGGGAGGCTAATGTTATCTTATAGATAAAACATTACACAATAATTGCATTTTGGATGTTACCAAAGTCTGTAGAATTTCTCGCAATAGTTGCATACACAACCATCGCTTTCCACTAATCAATTCCTGTCAACGTGATGGAAATAAACGACGCGTTTAACATTCTCAAGAAGCTCGAAGCTGTTATCACAAGAAAGCATCGACGACACGAACCCCTGACAGAATCTCTTTATGATTGATTTATACCACGCCGACCAGTGTCCGTTGCATAAGCGTCTGCTAACCGGTAAGATCTTTCTTTTTCGTTTCGTGGTGTCATTAAGCATTCCGCTAAATCCTATCGAAGAACGTTTTTCCTCTTAACGCGCCGCGTCTATGCAAGCGTAGGAAACCCAGGACGATCAAGGCCAATCAAGGCTCGCGAGAAACGGGATATCAACCACTTTTGCTGCGGAAGGTATTAGAGTCTCGTGTGCGCACGTCGTAGTCGCTGGTCAGGTTCTTACAACTACTTGGAAAACGAGCAAATTTTAAGACACAAAGATTCGAACCCACGATCGTTGGATCTACAGTCGAACGGTTTTGCTACGCGACCATTATCACACCTTACGATTATTCGACTCCTCATTCTCTACTTTACTTTACTTCCACTACGTGCATATCGTTAGTCTAATTCCGAACAGTCTCACGACTATGCTGCCTACGCACACGGCGTGCAATTCTAAGTTAAATTGCACCGTAATCGCGAGATTAGATGATACGAGCGGTTGTAACGAAAATGAGGCTATTAATATGATGGCAAGCGTATCGTCATCGCGGTTCTTCAATTTTGTTTTTGGGGAGCGAAGAGTTTCTTTTATGCGAGATAATTTGTTTAGTCAAATTTCGTATCGTTTATCGGGAGATTAAGATGATAGCGAGGATACAGCTTAACTCGTTAGGTTAGTCTGGCTATAAAATATGTCGATAACCATGGGGACAATCATGCGACAGTTAAAGAGACACCACTGTAAAAGTATTAAAAAATGACGAAACCACACTTATACTACATTCTTCGATCGTTCACGAATGCTATACAAATGTATATATAATACGTATATTTCTTAAGCTTATTTACACAAGAATTCTCCAAGGCTATTCGAACGTTTACGTCTTCGCAAATTACCTTGATCCCTTTAGGCAGAGATCGTGATCGGTAATTCAAGAGAAGAACGGCAACGGACTCATCGTTACGTATTCCCTATTTTACACGAAACGCATCCTAAAAAAAAAAAAAAAATACGTGAATCAACCGCGATTAACGTTCCACGACAATTTGTTATAATTACTCGTCGCTTGCGGTATCTATGACGCGTGCATTTTAATAAGTGGAAACGTACATTACGACAGAATTATCGAAGAAATATGATTGTCATTAATGAGAGAATTGCATTGGATTTCTCTTTCTTCGTTGATATTACGAGAAACAACTTTTTATCGTCTCTTTGAATAAAAATTATGCTCATCTTTACCCTCTAGGAGTACCTGACGGATTAAGGAATCACGTACAACGATAACAAAATTATTACATTTAAAATCTTCGTGAAAAGACAATGTAATCATCGATCAAAGAGAATGAACGTTGTAAATACTTGGATAAAAGAGAAATCATTCCTTCCTGTGCTTGTGGCCTCGAGCCTCGAACGTTTCGTGTTTACGATATTCAACCTACCCCCCGTTTACACAATTTCACTTTCACATGATTTTCAAAATAACGGACTTCTTCTAGTCTCCTTCGATTATGCTGACGATATAAAATTTGATTATTTCGAGCGATACAAAAGATTCAAAGATTATTCGTGTATTAAAAGATTATGTACATATTATCAAAGTTCGATATTATGTTAAAAATAACACCCTGTGAGTCTTAATTAATAGGCACTCGAGAGTTGTAAATCATCTGATATTCGATCACTCGAAGGCTTCGATGTTGTTCTACCTTTGAAACACTCACTGGCAGATGGATCACGTACGGTTTGCGATGTTTCGCGTATTCGAATTCCACGCCTAATTATTCGGATAAACGATGCAATTTGGCTGGTCAAAAGAGCTTGACGCGCATGAAAGGATCAACCGAAATTTACCGATCTCGCGTGACATTGGCATAAAGGGGAGCCAAACAAAACGTGTACTGCCGGTGTCTGGTCAACGTGACAAGGTTACAGGCCAATTAAGGCGAGGCACCGGTGTCCCCATTGCACGATTCCCCTCGACCGATCCTCTCGGTCTAATCCCTTTATTTACAATATGTACGCGGACCAATTACCAATTTCACCGATCACAGAACACTGCGACACTCTCTCTTCTGAGGTCACTTCTGCTCGATGTCCCAGCGAATGTATACACATTATCCATGAGTGTCGAAGCCACAAGCCGTAAGCCAACAATCACGTTTTCGTCGACGCACGATTTAACGATAATTAAGCGCGCCTCCTGCCGCGTGTGGGGTGCGAACGCCCCACGTTAAGCTTTCCTTTCACACTGTCTGAAATGTTCACCATTGAATCATAAATTATAATCAACGGTATTGCGAAACGCGTGCGACGTACGTGCGGCCAACGGAAAGTTGCCGGAAATTGGCGTGGCAGAGATCGTGCTAATAGCGTTTCTGTTTACGATTTCACTGGTCCAGCGAGAGCTTCGCCGGAGGAGATACGGTAAAATGCGTCTCGATGTAAGAAAAAAGTGGCACGACTTAAACGAAAGTCTGGGCTAATGAGAATCAAAATTCATGAAATCATGTTGCGTCGCAAGAATTGAGTGAAAACGAGCGCGTAGCGAAATCTTGTTTATCTCGATTAACGCGAGAAATAGAGAGGGAAGCGTTAGAGACGCAATAATGCCAGGATTAACGGGATTGAACTTGAAACGTAATTTCCAGCCATTTCGCAAGAATAAGAATTATCGAGTTATTAAGCTGAATTCAGTGTGCACTGATTCTATTTCTGAAACGCTTCGACAATGTGTTTCGTATACAAACGTATCCGCGCCAGCCGTTGAGAGCTTTTGCTAAACAGCTGCACGATAAAAACATAATATTTAAACAACAAGCGGTGAGTGATTAACAAGCGCGCAATGATAGACTGCGCGGTACCGATCGAGCAACAATTTCATCGGTAATTTAACTCTTTTATTTACTTCTCGAGAGACATTTTCTATTCGTGTCGGTCATATTGCGTCACCGTTAATACCGCAAAATGATTATTTTCGTTTCTGATAATCGTGAATGATGGTAATTTTGTAATCCCTAATCGCAAAGTAATTACCGTTCGACTCTGATACACTCGTTGCGTGAGTACGCGAAGAACATTTAGCATTCATCGAGCTACACGTTTGCGTTAATCCTTGAAACCAACGAGTCTGGTGACGTTCTACGCTAAAAACAAGAACCGGGAATATTTTTACTTCCGTGACCGTTACGAATACGAGGTCGCAGACACGATACAATAAGCGTTAAACGATAACAGTGTAAGAAAATCAAACGTGAACCTGAAACGTCCAGACAAACCTGCTTCCCTCGAGAGAATAGAAATCAAAAATTACCATTGGGGCAAAGAGAAGTTACCAAGTTACGATGTTACAGCTAGCGATTCGCAGGAAAATGTCGCAAGATTTCCTTTTTCAGATATTTCTCCTTGTCAGGATATCAAATGTTGCGTACGCAACCAGTATATCGCTAGGCGGCCTGAAAGCGACATTGAAAGAGAAAGGAATTCTTTCGTTGACCGTACAGCTCAATTGTAATAAATTAATAGAGACGAGTAGGTCACATTGTTTTACCACTGTTTTAACACAGGAAAATAATTATTTAAGTAAAAGAATATTTTCCTTTTGGCTTTTCAATTCCTGTGTCTATTTACCACGCAACCTATTATTAACCGTATTGTTTCTTATTATTACTTGGATTGTAAACCTTCTTTCTCAGTAGTGGGCTAGTACATATTTGAATGTATGAAATAAGCCAAAGTAAGAACTATAAACGATACCAATTGAAACAGAAATGATTGATTATCATCTTATTATTCGATTACATAATTAGGGCCGTCGAACGTCGAAGGATAGACACTTCTATGATTCATACCGTCGTTCTTTATCGTATCACGCGCCTAAACCGAGTTGGATAAAAGATCATATTATCATAAAAGGCAAATTAGCAGCAATTTGTAGGAAACGATTAGTCGAGTTGAAAGAAAAGTTACGATTGCAACGATCTGTATATTGATTATAGATGCATTCCTTTCGTATGAAACAGATGTCGATACGTATCAGTTAGTAACCTACTCGAAAACGTTCAATCTCGATGGTATGTAATTCGTTTATTTTGTTTATATGATGTAGCATTTTACCGAGAAATCGCAAACATATTAATAAAAAAAAATCGATAGAAATCGCAGAGTTTTCAGTAACACAGATATGATAAGAATTGGCATTAATCACTATCGCTTCTTCAAATCACAGCATATAATTTTATGTTGTACGTTATCAAAATGATTTTACTGGATCGATGATACACAAAATTAAAAATAAATTTCATCGAGACAAGAATCACAATTTGATAAATGGGATTTAATGATATGAAATATTGTAGATAATAGATTTTATTAATGATAACGATCATTTTCTATTATCTCGAATTTTTATTATTCGCTAATCTGCGATTAATACATTTGCAATTTACATTTTTGACGAATACATTTACAAATAATCATAAAACAACTTCTTAAAATATAGTAACAAAATTTGTCAAATTATTTAAGTTTCTATTGAATTCATTTACGTTGAAACAAAAAGAAGAAAAAAACATGCATGAGCAACCTTCTACTTCTACCTTCGCTGATAGTCTACTGAATATCTAGTTGAGGTAGACGCGAAACGCGCAGGCACATACATATGTATACGCGCATACAACGTGTAACATATGCACGCACGTGTATTTGGGTACATTTGTCGCGAAACATTACTGACACTTTACGTTACATGTATATATACATAAAAAAAAAAAAGTACAAACAGATGTAGAGGTAACGACCAAGTAGCTCGACGTTTCGGTAAACATCTACATAAGGTACACTGAAAACAAGGTATCGGTGAAAAACCTGTACGATACTTGTAGAACACGTTAAAAAGTTACGCGATTACACAATCCGCGGGACAACTTTTCTAGAACATACGGTTAATTATTTAATATCGGTTGACCAGACGCGCAAACGGGGCGAGATTCGAAAAGAATTGTGTCTATCGAACACTTGTTATTCGATTTTACACAAATTTTATATGGAACGACTACGAGGTAGTCTTACCTGATTTGGCAGAGCCGTGTTGCAAGGGAAACCCAGCCGCGTGGAAAACGTCTCATGCACAAAGACACTTTATCCAGGCAGGATGGACACACGTAACTGAATCGGAAGTAGGTCGGCACCGTGGAACCGGTCGCACCGGAGTACGATCGCAAACTAATAATGTGCTCTAATATAACGATGTTCGCTTCCACCTGTCTGCTAGCTAATAAACTTCAATCACCTCCCACCATGATTTTAAAGCGGCCGCGTTAACGCTCGAAAAACTTCGGGTCCCCCAGCTTGGAGGAAAGAAGTCTCTATATCACTTAGATCCACACAAACGACTCTCCTACTCTTTTACTTTTTTTATACTTAGGCAAACTTCGCATCGCGATTACCCCAAACCATAGATGGGTGAAATTTTTATCTAGATAGAAAATGCAGATTAACGAATCGAAGATAAACAATTATAAATACAACATAACTGAAAAAAATCTGTTTTAATAAAAACTACAATCCGAATTATACAATCAGCTTCCGTCTTACCGTTCAACTACTAACTAAATTAAATTTTGCCCATTTCTACCGTCGATCACGTAATTTATTCGGAAAGGAATCGTTTCGATAATTCGCTAATAAAGAAAATAAGTTATACGTCATTATTATTATTATTATTGTCATTTCATTTATTCCTCTTTAATCAGAGGAGATTGTTCGTATAAACGTATCACAGGCCAGTTCTACAGTATAAGAATTCGTTATACATAGAACTGATCGTAAATGACCATATTTACTATTAAAGTATTTGGTATAAAATAACTAAAATTATTAATGTTATTCTACATACATCGAGTAAATTAAGTTCTGTTCATGGATCTTTGATATGTATCTGGATTTGTAGCACAGCCTGGGCACGTATGTAAAGATTCGTTAATAAATATTTCGCAGTCCAAACAAAATGTTTGATTACATTTGTTGCAAAAGTATATCTGGAAATAAATATAATTTTTAATTACGTTATAGTCGAGTAGATAAATTTCATTGGCGCTAAATTATATTTAGCGTACCTTTTTGTCTTTTTGCGTAATAAGTTTTTGACAACCGTAACAAGTAGAGGAGGAGGTCCCGCTAAATGGTAATTCTTTAAATGGCTCGACGGGGAATAAGTAATGATACGATCGAGCCAAGTGAGGAGCAGACACTAAAGTAAGCCCGCATGCTCTGCATTCTACGGGAAGTTCGCAATGTTTGCTTAGACATTGAGGACAAAGGTATCCTGTACTGGTAAGCTTAACAGATTCATCTGCGCTTTCCGCATGACTGCAAAAAAGATTTCTTAACAAAAAATCTCCACGATCGGACCTTCTTTCACGATATAATAATCTAAAAATTAAATACCACATGCAGACCGCCATACACGTGTCAGTCGTAGAGGAATGCAAAGCATGATGAGGAAAACCCATTTTTACAAGAGCGGCATCCAATCTCGTTGCGGCTGGTGGTGGATCTATATGCATGTTCAACTGTTCTTTGTAATGTTTGTCGTCTAGCGCTACACCATGTTCTCCGCCGGTTGCTGTTGCCATTCTTTTGCAAATGAATAACTCAGCAGCCAATCCTATCACGCTACATCTTACACAGTCTGATTTCATACTCTAAAACCATTGCCAGTTGTTAAATTATTACGATACAATTATCACAGTGTACACGATAGCGCATACTTGTATAGTTTCATTGATATCTCTTGGATCGCATGTTGTAAGTGCTCCTATAATAACAAGTATTTCTTTACTGGCGTGCGACGGTAAAATACGTAAAGACTTTAAAGCCAGCTCTAGAGAATTTTGTAACGATGGCTCGCCTGCTGGCTGAATCGCGTGTTGCATGGCTCGTATTTCCTGAAAAAAAAAAGGGGAAAAAGTTAGCATCGTGGAAAAAGCAAAAGAACGGTAACAAATTATTAAAAATTACCTTCACGTGTTTCTTCGAATTTCCAGCTAACTCGCTTACTTTTTCTGCTCTTTTATTTCTTGTAACAATTACTCCTAACTGGCTTATGGGATTTTGATAAAAAAATTCTTCGATAAAATCTTCTAAAAGCTGAAAATTGATAACATACATGAATAATATATGAAAACTATCTAAAATATAACATTAGCTGGAAACTGAAGTATTATTATTAAATATGTACCTTCAATGAACATAAGAAACGAGTTGGTTTTAAATCTTGATTAGACATTGATTCAGAAGCATCAAGAATTATGTAAAGGTGTCTCATCATTCCTAATCTGGCTCCAACCTTCTTATCCATCTGACGTTTTCTCTTAGCATTGTGAATAATATCTGCGATGGATGCTTCCAATAGTCCATGGTCATCTTCCTTAAGTGCTTCCCTTTACGAGAAATTAGATACATAATTTTCAGATTTATAATAAAGAACAGTGGAAAATAAATTTACAATTGATTAAGATCAGTAAAAGTTTTTCTTATGTTATACATAATAAATAAAAACAGTACATTTTAATTTATTCATGAAACATTTTTATAAAGTTACAGGTAAGTTTTTCATTGTAATTTAAATTATAATTTTTCTACAAAGTAAAATAATTGTAATTATACTAGACGAACGATTAATTACCATGTCTTTTCGTAACCAGTCTCCCATCGATATTCCTTCTCTTCTTCTTCATCAGCCATTTTTTAACTTTCACGATGTATCTAGAATAAAAAATGCAAACTGCTTAGTCCAAAGACTATATCTCAAATATTTGAACGAATTTATTCGGAAGCATTGTCGTTCCATGTAACTGTTTGTAAATAACATCGTAAGAAATTAGGTTAACGTTGTTTATATTATCGTTAACAGCGAAAACGACGTACCGATATCACAATTGAAAGAAACAACGTCAAAGTTTTTGAATATAATTAATATAATCCCGTATAGTCGTAATTAAAGTAGAAATGATCGAATAACTACCATTAATTCGCATTAAAATATGCATTCACCTAGATTAAACTGTCACGCGTGTCCGGTCGATATAAGAATTTATTATTCAAAATTTCCCCTTGCAAGTTAGAGGAAACGTGTATCGTAAATAAAAACAAGGTTTCGGCGTGTAAAATAAGTATAAAAGCTAAAAGAAAAAGAACAATAAATCATATACCGTTCATAAATTTGCGCGCAATAACCAATGACTATTTGCGAAATTGTCTTGACATTAATTAACATAAACTTGCCTTTTCTATACTCGATCCGATGCCGGAACATAGGTGAACCCAAAGAATAAAGCGGCAGATTTGAAATGGTTAGCGAACCATTCGTAATTAAACATTCTTTTCGGATGGAATTTCTGATCTATTCGTTAATATAGTATCTCGTATACGATACTCGAAAACTGGGATACGATTCTATAGAAAAAGAATCATCGATAAGGAAATGTATGGTACAATTAACGAGTAAGATTTTCCCGCCAAAAGGTAGGTTGTGCCGTGGCGGGCAGGCGCTATGGCGCCACCATCGTCAGACGCGATCACTGTTTTCATCCCATCTCGTGCGGCGACGGCAATTTTCCAGAACAAGAAAGTCTGATTTTTCCACGGTATATCGGGCGTAAGTCAATATCATTGGTTTGAGTGTCGGTCCTGTTAAAATCCGTTATCGGGCAAGTGTGTTCGAAAAATATTCATGGGGTAGACAGGAAGTGAATAGTCGAAGAGAGTTTTTAGCAACGAGAGCCATCTTGACGAGCATCGGCTTGCTCGTGATAGACAGAGGACGGGTCTGCGGTGGCGACCACGGTGGCGGCAGCGATGGCATCGTTTCTAAATATTTCTGTAATTTCCGAACGGTCGTGTGATCCGCAGTTAGAATAGTCACTTTTATCGTTAACGATCTCTCACGGGGCGAACCGGCTACAATTTCAAGATCGAATTATCCGTGAGTTTTATTCGTTGGTAACTTACGCCACTGGCCGCGTTTACAATGACTCCATGCTGTGTGCCCCCGACGTCTACACCATTTATGCGGGAATTCGTTTGGTTTAAATAAAAAGTTTCGCCGGATACGGTTCGCAAAAGCTCGCGGAATTGCAGGCGGTTTACGAAATTAACGATGGTTTAGATGTGCGTGCTTGGAGTGAACCCCCGAAACACCGTAACAACGGCAGTGGTGTCTTATTAAAAAATGTTCGCAGTTCGATTTCCACCGGCATGTTGCCTGAAATTTTTCCAAGACCCGCGAAACTTTGAAATCCGAATATTGAATTTTTTTTTCATCCGTATTATAACGTGAAAACGATACGCTGCTTTATCGTAGATTACATTTTCAAAATCATATGATCTTGTAATTGTTGATTTGAATATTTTAATCTCTTTGTTAGTCTTCGCAAACAACGGCATACACCCGTTTTCGACCCCAGGGTTTGGGTCCCTATCTCAGGAAAATATTATTTATATAAAAATTGTTTCACTTGTGGTCGTTTATAAAGAGTAATTAACAGATTAACATTTCTTTATTAGGGTAGTCCATAAATTGTCTTTCCTTATTCGATATTCAAATACAAATCTGATAAAAACAAATAAAGATTGTTGCTTGATGCAAAGACAATTGTAAACAAAAATATTTATATTATGTATAAATGTTGAATAATTTAATTGTATTATTTGTTTTTATATGTTCCATTAGGTAATGTATGCAAAGTTCCTTAAGCTAAACAATAAAAGTTAATTTCGCTTCTTAGAAAGAAACATTGCGGATAGAGACCCGAATACTGTATTGAACAAAATGGAGGGAGGCGATGGCCCTTCAGCCATCAGTAGCAATCCTACTGCTATTAAAGGTAACAATTATAATTTACCTATGTTATAAGGTTGCTATATCAATTGCTGGCTTACATTTACATAACTCATTTACATTTACATGCATGTTAGGACTATGTAAACAAAGGAATACAATTTTCAAGCTATTAAAAATGAATTATGAACGATTAAAATAAAAAATAAATTGTATATGGGACAGGAACCGTTATTAAAATTTGAAACTTGTATAAATATGTTCTTTTGAACAGTTTCATAGTTAATAATTGGTAGATATATATATATAATAAACAAGTTGGTAGTTTATCAAGCACTGTGATATTACAAGTCTTTATAATTTCTTAACTTTATTAGCTGCGCAAGAAGAAATGGGAAGATTAGATGTTCTTGTGTGTGGACAGTGCCATTCAGTCTTTCATTTTATCGAGGAATTTCAAGAGCATCGTACAAAGGAAGGAGCTTGTTCTCAAGTATCACATTTTCGTGAAAATAGTAATGTTAGTATTATTTTGAAAATTTTATAAATGTTAACATTATTAAAAAATAATAGAGGTGGAAAAAAAATGTCACGTTATCAATTTTGCATAGAATGAACAAAAAGCACAAGTATGGGCATTTCTTTTGTGGAAAGATTCTCAAATTCAGCAAGATGGTGCCGATAAAGATTCCACGAACTCGTGGAAGCTCTATCAAAAATGGTGCAAAATGGATACGCACATAAGAGATTCTTGGATCGCGGCAGGAAAAACGATTCAAACGTTTACAAAAATCAGTAATGCAAAAATGCAGGATGTACCGAGACAAAATCAAATGAGTTCCAATGCCGAAGGTAAATTTTATGCAAAAAATTATTTTATTGCGATTTAAGTATAAAACATCGAATTTCATTGTTCCATGATTTCGTAGGAAGGCCGATAGTTGTTCGTAAAGTTATTAGAAATGGACAACCGGAAGAAGCCGATAGTAAAAGAGATGCTAAAGGTCTGGAAACAAAGAATCAAAAGAGCAACGAATCATTCGACACAGAAGCGGAAAAGAAAGTAAAGCCAAAGTTGAAACCCTCTATAAAACCCAAGGTTAGTATAATTACGATTCTCATTTTCTGTTTTATTTATTTAAACTAACAACTCATCCGTCGTTATAGGGTAAATCTAGCAAAGCTGGCGACGAAAATAGGGATTCAAGTGACGAGGAGTATACGGTAGAAAAGATCTTGGCAAAACGTTTTAATCCAAAAAAGAGGTGTTCGGAATATCTATTAAAATGGGAAGGATATGGACAGTAAGCTCAATTTATACAAAGTTGCATATTCGTAGATACAAATAAATACTTGTTATTTTTATTAATCGCATATAAACAATTACAGCGAACATAATACGTGGGAGCCAGCTGAACACGTTGCTACGTGTAAACATTTATTGGAAGAATTCGAAAGAAATCTTGCTAAGCAAAAGGAACTAAAAGCGGCCCAACAGCAGGCTAACGCAAAAGTAGCAGGGCGGGGCAGTCATCTCGCACAAAAGACTGTTATAAAAGCAGAAGCAAAACCTGGACCAAGTACTGCGGCTCAAGTAGGGTAAGGCAACTAGACTTTGCCTATTACTCGATGAACATGAACACGTTTCATTTTTACTTCTAACAAATATACTTTGAGTAATAAACTTCGTATATAGGCGACCGATGCGCTCAAGTAAATCAAAAGCTATGGACCAAGTGAAGCAGTGGTGCGGTTCAATGAAAGACGAAGACAATGACTGTACGGGTATACTATTAAAACTATTAGTAGCGATTAACTGTAAATAATTAAGCTTTATGTATCTTTCGTAGTATTAGGGAAGAGGAGAATGGACTATTCCGAGAGCGATTCCGAGGACGGTGGCAGCAGTGCTGCGAAACGAGTAAAAGGTGACACGGGTAGCGACGAAGATTGGACTGGAGAATCTGAGGAGGAGCGACTATTGGGTCGAAGCGATGTGATTCAGCGAGCATTTAATCGTGCAAATGCGCAATCGAACGGTTCCAACAGAGCGAGTGGTTCATCTTCGGATCTCGCTACTTCCTTGGGACTTCAATCTCCCGAAGGAGCAAAATCCAACCAACCACCAGTTTTGGTAGCAAATGCCAAAGGGGTTGTTAAAGTCGATCCGAAGCAAATGCCAAACCTAACGTCTGGCGTATACGTGATGTCGCGTAAAGATGGCATCATCAAGTTGGACTCTTCTCCTAGCGGAAAATTATCCGTCAAGAGTTCCCCGACCGCTCAAGGTGTCCTAATGGTTCAAAATCGGGACAACGCCAACGTGGTGAGAAAGCAAGTAATATCAGCGACACAGTCGAATTCCGTTACGCCCTTAAAAGTGGTCTCCAAAATGGATGGAAGTCAAGTGGTGACCCAGATGAAAGTGGTCACCAAACCTGTGGCGGGTAAACCGGGAGGTACGCAGAAAACAGAGCCTATAAAAATCCAGCCAAAACCAGATCCGAATCAGTTACCTCAGATACACGTCGTGACTGCGGTGCCGACACCCATCGCTCTACAACCAAGAATAAGTACAGGAATACGTCCTGGACCTGTTACAGGCCAACGTACTCCAGATAGTCGTCCACTGTTACCCAGACCTCCTCTGCGCGCGACGACACCAACCAGCGTGCTGGGTATGGGGTCCACGATTCGCACACCAGTCAGAGCGCCAACCCCTCGACAAATGCAGTCCCAGCAAGCCCGTCAGGTGTTGCAAAAACGCACGACAGCTGTCACAACGCAAAGTAACTCGGTGAGTCCTGGAAACGTCACTCAGATCAGACCAAAATTCACGGTTCTCAGTTCACAGCCAAAGCAAGTGGTAAAAACTGGAACTAGTCCAGTACAGCAGGCGAAACAGTCGCCGAAAGCACAAATTGGTAAACCACAGTCGTTGTTGTCTCCGCAGCAAAAGCTCTTGATGGCGAAACGGAAAACTCAGGAAGGAGTGGGTATCGTCAAACCTGGTGGCCGTGGGCTCTTGGCAGGTGCTCGAACTACTGTTGCCCGTGGTAGGGGGAAACTGGTCGAGACACCTGCGGCATCTACAGGAAACAAGCCTAAGGAGAGTAAACTGGCGGAGGGTGACGGACTACACATGGAATTCCACGAGGTGGGCTCCGAGGAGAGTAGCAGCGATGGTGAGCCTGAACTCCCGCCTCCAGAAACAGATACCATAGCCACAGCGGAACCGGACAGTCCACCACGGCCATTCACGTTGTGTCCACTGACGGGACGCATCATTGGCCCGGATGGCGAGCCTGTCGAACAGCCAGCGGAGCCTGAACCGGAACCCGAACCCACGACACCATTGTCCACTGTGAAGACATCCACAACCACGTCCGAGAGCATAGATGTAGCTGCTACAACTACCGCTACGGAATTGGTTCTACCTTCTCTGGATTCCCTCACGGAGGCTGGGGGAATCATGAGAGTCGAGATGAGTCCTGGTGGAACGACGGGCACAATCGTCCAGACCACTGAGCCGGCGCAAATGAATTTGTCGAACGTCAACGTTCCTGCTCCAGATCTACCATGTTTGGATGATACTGCTCCAACCGTAGCTGCGCCAGTTACAACTGCGACGACACCCTTAACAGAACCGACGACATCGAGTGAAGTTTCTATTGCGGCGGGATTGTCTACAGCCACTGTTACTTCTACCAATACGATAGCGATCGCATCGTCAGACGTGACCAAGAGTGATGAAAAGGTGGTGGTACCCGAGGAAAGGAAGGTATCCGAGGATGCATCAAACTTGGTGACGATAACAGGCGAGGACGGTGTCGTTTACCAAGTGGCTGGGCAAGCAGAAGGTGGTCAAACTTTACTAGTGACGCAAGACGCAGATGGCGAGCAACAATGCGTGTACGTTACCACAGAACAGCAGGGTGACGAAGGGTCCGTGTTGACATTGGACCATGCCGTGGCGGAAGCTGTAGCGCAGCTAATACCCGACCAAGTGAACCTGGCCTCGCAGTTTTACGTTAAGGAGAGTGGAACGGAACCAGCCGAGAACCCGATGGTGATGTCCATCATGGATAACACAAGCACGACCGACGTGTCTGAAGGACAGGAAGATGGAGACGGTCACGGACAAGTTGTTGCCCAGGTTGTGCAAGCAGAAGAACCCACTCCAGGTAATGTAATTTTAAATCTTAATTCTCTGTCTACGCATTATTACAATTTTCATATAATTACTCATATTATACTTTTATTCTGTTTTCTCGTTAGGTGGTACTAGAAGAGTAGTGTTACTCTTACCCGATGGAAATCTGATGATGACGGAAGTAACGGAGGAACAGTATGCCGCGCTAGGACTCGGCAAGTGAAGAAACACTTAAAATAACTACACACACGGAAAAAATAAAAACGATGATGCATCGAACTATACACTTTACATGGAAGTTGTACGCTTAAGGGTGACCGTGGGTTGTATATATGTAAGAACGTTCACTTCGTACAATTGCAATGGAAAAACAAAAATACCGACATTTTCTAGCTAAGAGAAAACAGTCGCAAAACGTGAAAAGTAAAGCATAGCTGGTGTATTATAAACAAACAAAAAAAGTAACACAAAAGCAAACATATGAAGAGGAAGAACCACAGATACAGAAATCTAGAGTTTAGATTACAATAAATGACTACGTTTTAAAAATTCATGTCTCAGTGTAAAACAATCCGATGGAATTTTGAATTTTGATTTTTAATTTATGATACGAGAGAAAGAGGAAGGCAGATTGCATAGGGTTAAAGAAAAAAAAAATTGAAGGAAATATCACATCTTCGATAACAAACACCATTATACAACGTTTGAAGTAAGCATTGTATTTGTAGGATAGTGAAGTATAATCTGGGGTTTTATATTTTCCAAACGATAATAGGCTTTTAACGAAGACCTTTATTCCCTGCATACAAAGTCCAAGCTTTCGGCATGATTGGCAGAAGATATTGCACCATAGATGAGTCGCCAGACAAGCTAGATAATTATCTGAACGAATTAACGCTACAAAATGATGTAAATATCAAATTAAATACTTCCATCGGGAGACAAATTTTTACTCCTGATGCTTAAACCTAGTTTGACTCTGTACTGAACATTCTCACTGTATGATCGATACGAGACAATTACGTTTTTTCTTCACTTAGCTTAAATTAACTTTTTTTATTCCGATATACCTTTTCTAAACAAAAAGGCAAGAACATGCTTTGCGTTTCGATGGACTGTGTATGCTTATCTATAGATTAAATAAGTGCACTGATATTGAAGAACACATAATTTTCAATCTATAAGGCTTTAAGCAAGAAAAGAACAAATACAGTGTTGTTTAATGGAACATCACGCGCGTCTCATTATTAAGCCCATTCCTTTTCAGCTAACTCGTTACACGAAGGACTATTTCCGATTTTATGACGCTATTCAGAAAATTAAAATCATGGAAACAAGTAAAAATAAAAGAACGCTTTTGCGCTGTATGCTTCTATCAAACAATGTGTATTTTTTTTTTGTATACGTTAAGTAAACTTGTAAACAATGGAATATCGTTATACACCGTGTAGTAAAAGACGAAGAATATTCATGCTCCGGTTAGGTATACATTCTGAACGATTTTTCTCGCTTGTTTGTATCGTTAGATTACATAAAGCGTAATCTGTAATGTCGTATACGTGAAGCCATACGATGTTAATGCGTGTTAAAAGGTATGTAGATTCGATAACGAAAAATGATAAAACGGAAAAATTGTTTATATTTACGAAACACGAATCATGATAAATAATGTTAATAAGTGTACCTTATGCGATTGTATCGTAATGTCGTGCAAAGGTGGTTTTGTTCGACATTCATAGGGTTAAACTAGATGCAAGCGATAATTATAGGCAGTCTGGACTCGCAATAAAAAGAAGATGAGAAGAACTGCACGAAACGGAAACAATTATACATATGTCTCAGTGTAAGAGGAAACTATTTTGCACCGATGTACGGCCAGGAATATAAAATCCTAGTATTTTACTAACGTAACCCTTTTGTACATAGAACTTCATTCTCTAAACCTTTATATAAAAATTGTTTCCAAATAAATCATAATCTTAAAATTAACATGTGTACCCTTCTACCCGTTAATCTCCCTCTTATTCTCCGACACGAAGTATCAATCGATTAAGCATTCTTTTGTCAACTGTAACGAACGCTCGTCAAAAATTAATTATCCGATAATTAATGGTACATTTTACAAATAAAACGACTTCTGTACAATTGAGCTGAATTTCGCTAGAAACGATAAGAAGGACTCAGGACACTTCAGAAAACTTCCACAGACGTTACAACCAGAGAAATATAATTGGAAAATGTCGTACAATGTAATCGGTACTGAGCAACAAAATATAATTTTTCAAAAGAAATCTACCATCGCGTATTGCGTTAGTATCTTCATTTTCCTTCTCGAAAAGAAAAATGGTATATGGTTAAAATAATAACGATAGCAATGTTCATAGACCTACAGGGACAAGTTACAAAATACATGCCCGGCTGATGTAAAGATATTAAAATATTATATACACAACGTTAAAGAAGATGGCAATCTGAAACTTACAAACGGAGAAGTAAGAATCGATGACATTGACAACGAAGAACAGGAATACTCGATAGGTGTAAAAACAAGAAGAAATGTATCTTCTTTTCCACGACAATATAAAAATATTTATAATTAAAACCAAGGTTTGTCGTTTAGATGCATGTCGCAGAGATTCAGCGATAGAAACGCCAAAACTAAAAACTTGGGACGAGTACAGAAAATTGGTACAACTAGCGCGATCATGTCCAAGAACGATAACAGATCGGACACCGGAATTAACGCACATAACCTCTCTCCAAAAAATTCGTATCGATAGGTACTCACTGAAAACCCATATACATTATTTCAATTTAGTACACGCAATGAATAAATTAAACAAACATTTGAAACGATGTAAATTTATTAGTTACATAATGTTTGCCTTAAGTCATGACAAATGACAACAACGAGAGGGAGCATCGTGGGGCTAACTCTGTCGACCTTGAACAGACGGTTGATTTGGATTTGACTTATTATCGCACTAACCAAACATTATTTCTTCTTTTCTGTTCGAATAAATCAGGGGAGGATACAGATCGAAACCGCGTTTAAGCGCCCAGGCGAAAAGAAGTATAATAAAGGTGGATGTACAAAAAACAATACTGATCGCGGACTCTAACTGCGTACAATTTCGTAACTTCAAATTGAATAAGTTGTACAAGGTACTCCGCAAATCGGAAATGAGAACAGTTCAAGGTGATACATTTTTCACGATCGATGTTATTTTTCTGACAGAAAACGGTCACGTTGCAAAACATCACCACGTCACCGGCGAGATTTCAAATGGAAGCTAGACCGTATCGCTCCAAGTTCCAAGTTCTAATAAAGCCCGTGAAGGAAAATAGGAATATCGTTCCTCCTGGTATGCAGCTGCAATTAATCGTTCTATTCCGTTGTGACGTCATAGACGAACCAGAGGAAATGCTGATACTGAATGTGCAACATGGCAAATCGCTGATCATCAGATTGCACGGATACAAGGACCCCCCTATCCTGTTGGGTATAAGAATACGAACAATAATGTTGGTTGATGCTTATACTGAAACTGATTAAACGTTTTGTAATTGTCTCAAGCGTTATATTTAGTTGTTATGATATATAAAATATATCCGAACGATGGCATCTACGAACTTATAAAGAAATGTAATTTAATGTTTACAAGATTAAACTGGCTAATTTATCTAACAGGAATCGATGATGTTCAAGAAGCATATCAGAGTTCTTCGAAAGACGCGAAAAAGTCTTTGAGTTACGCATCTCGGCCAGAGTCGCTATTGTTGGCGTCGCACGACACCACGAATGTACATACTTCCAACTAAACTGTACTTTTTTTAATGTAAAGAAAAATCCTTTTCTTTTAAATATCATCGTTTTATAGAACACAACGGAAAGTATTTCCGAAGACGACGACGATTGGGACGATAGCAGTCGCACGATATTTAGGAACATGATTCTAGACTGTAAGAAAGCCTTCGTTGGAGAAGAAACTCATGTAGCCATGAAATTCAAGAACGTTGGCGGAGAGGGAAGGTTTTTCATAATGAGTGAAGTCGACTGGGCTTCGATGCACATCGATGTAAATCCATTAACAACACTTCTTCTGACTTTCTCTTCTTTTTTATTTACAAAAATTGATATAATTCGGGCTATAGAGAGTGAATTGTTTGTTATCAGGATATCACAGATAAGAATATGCTGACGCTACCTACCTTCGCCTTGTGGCCAGCTTACTTTAGAATGAAGTCGCAGGAAGTAATAACCTTCCACGTGTACTTCTTGCCTCGTTGTTACGGAATCCATGTAAATGAAACAGTGTTTCACACCTCTCGCACAAGACGTTTACGACTTCTTTTATTATCGTATCTGTTCTTATCAGGTTGACAAACTGTATATACTCAGCGACAACTGTGCCATGCTGGCGACAGAAATAATCGGCGATGGGATAGTGTATAAAACAGACTTTATCCAGCTTAGTAAAGTATCTACGTCACCCTTTAATAATAGTAATATTAATATATTGTTCGTGTATGACTTTGATAGAAAAGGTTGTCGATCTGAAAATCAAAAACATTTTAAGAGTATGAATGTATCCCTTGAAACAATTTGTTTACCACTATTTGTTACCAGAGTTCCCGCAGATGGAAAAAGTTTGGCCTTACTCGGTGGATAAGGATATCGATAAACGGGAACGTTATTACGTAACCTTGAACGCAAACGTTTTGGACGGAATTGGCCAATCCGTTATTTGCGTGAACAATAATAGGTAGAATGTGTTTTCGAAATGATGCTATTCAAAACTCAATCTATTCCAATGAAAATTATAAAAATTGTAGAGGAACAATTTACTACAACTCTACGAAACATTTGTCGAATGTAATATACAGTATGATTAAATGATTTGGATTGTCCTGTACACACAGCGAGATAAGCATGCATTATCGATGGGAAAAGCGAACGATGCAAGTCGACGAAGCTAAAATAAACGAGCTCAATGATTTCCCTCTGGAGTTGCTTCGCATCAGTCCGAATCATGGAATCTTGTATCCATTTAATGCACACTATTTCAACGTAACCGCCAGATGCAACAATTTACTGCCAAATCGTTACTCGGCCATTCTACAGTAAGCGTACGATAGCCTTTGGACAATCGGAAACAAAGATGGATTTTTCTTCCTCGAATCATTATTTTGTTTGAAAATTAGATTGTACGTGGAAGACATACCACTCGCAGCCATTCCAAAAAAACTACAGTTGCATACCAAGGAGTGCGGCAAGAAAAGACGTAACTGTTTAATCGTAAATAATTATCTCGATTTATTGATCACCCCGTAAACAGCTTTTTTTAGAGTCACTCTAACGTCATCGTTAGTCCGTAGACATTTTGGTCGCCGACGTAAAAGTTTGGGTGCAGTATATGATGAACGACGAATGGAAAACGTGAGTTAATTTTAAATTAGCGCTCGCATACCACCAGCAATTTCCTACGGAATTTTCAATTATTTAAATCGAATCCCCTACGTGATTCAGCAGTAGCGAATCCGAAGAATTGATCGAAAGTATATCCGAAACGATACCAGAATACAAGTACTCGCTGGAAGACGAAGAAACAGAGTGGAAGGATGACACAGACGACAGCGAAGGCTACAAGTCTATGCGTCAATTAGTGAGTCACCCCGCGACCTCTCTTGCATTTTCAATGTCAATTAGAACACAATGAATCACGTTTCCATACGACATCGCAGGTCGCCGACGAATTGTTTTCTCATTACGACATCGTCAACTTGTTACAATTCAAATCTCTTCTGTGGGAACGCATAATAAGCATGGGTATCATCAGACCTACAAGAACTCTGTACATTGGCATCGAAGAAACGTACGGTTTGATCGTGAAGAATTTCTCGAACAATTTGTTGACTTACGCGTGGGGAGACACGAATGGTTTTGACGTGGAAAAGGTGAAGCTCTGCGTGTGTCCCGAAAAAGGAGAAATACAAGCCAAGAACACACAGAAAATCGAGATTACGCTCTTGCCATTGAAAGAGGTTGAAACAGCTACCCTGAATCGTAGCAACGAAAATTGGTATAGACAAACGTGATCGTAACGACACCCTCCACAATTTCCAGGGACTCGTGGAATCCTTGTTCATCCCGTGTTTCGTTGGAAACTCTCAAAAAATGATAATGCTTGGAATCGAATGTTTCATCCAGCCGCTTTACGTTACATTCTACCTTCCATTAAACAACCCTGAACCTTTAAAGGCGAGAGACACCTTCGCTCGAATCGAATGGCGCGTGGACAGCTTGAAAGCTGCTCTCGATTCAGCGGGGAAGATCAAGGAAGGCATGGTACGATCGTCTGACGTACATACAAATTTCTTTCACTAACTGAATAAACATAAGCAGTTAGAGGAGGGAGGGTGAACAATTGTTATTTTAATAAGAAAGTTCAGAAACGCTTTCAAAATATCAGTGGGGATTTTTTGCAGAAGCTTTTGAACAGGTACAAAATGCGAGCGGAACGAGAATTAAAAAACACGAATCTGGATCAAGGAGACGTACTCAAAGATGCTTCTGTAGGCCCTTCGGTATCTGACGTAGGCGCTGAAAACTCAAACGAACAGTGTTCTTCTAGCGCCCGTACTTCTGAAATCATTCAAGTAAAGGATCTGACAAATTTTCACGAAAAAAAAGCGTGGTAATAATGACGCGACGAATAACAATTGCAGATGAGCAAATTAGCAGCGGAAGATAGCAAGCATTCAGAAGAAGATGCCGCTGTATCTGGACACGTGGTACCTTTTCTGGAAACAATTTTACCACCTCTGACGCAACGCGATGTAATCGAATTCTTGGGCTTGTCGTTAAGAACAGGTATCCTTAAAAATTTCAACTATAGTACATTCTTCTAAACGCCGACAAAAACAATGTTCAGTGGAGAAGAAGACTTTCGTAATAAAAAACGAGACTCCGATTCCGTCCAACTTTCAACTTCGGCTGAAAAATTTCTATCCCGTAAAATGTTCCTGCGAACGGAAGTCAAAGGAGGATCGTATCAAGTTCATGTACAAGCAAGTCTACCATCGGAACAAGGATTTAATTGGTACAACCTTTGATCGGTATAGCCAACTGATCTTGAAAATGATTCTTTGTTCTGTTTGTTTTTAGAAGAAACGCTGCGTCGACTGAAACAGCCCAAATCGGGTGTTGTAATTTACGTCGATCCATTGAACTCCGACATGGGACCATTCGAGGCTATACCAGTAAATATTTACGTCTTTGCCGATACTTGGGGCATTTACGTCGACGAATTAGACATCGATATTACAGGCTTGCCCCGGTACACGTTATCGGTGTGCGTTCAAGTCGTTGATCCACCTATATCGTTGTCAATTTGCGAAAACACGTCCACGAAGACACACCATCTCAAGTGCGTCGAAGCGCTAAAAACCATTATTATTATTATCATTAATTCGCATCTAATTATCTAAACACTTTTTTCTTCAATCTTTTTAAACGGAAAAATATTGCAAATATTTGTATTAGTTAGTCAGAGCAAACAACAGAAAAAAATTATTATGTTGGCGATTAGACGCTCGTTGATATAGTTGAATAACGAATTGCAGATTCGGACTGGTATCAGCGGGTATGCGTCTGCAGCCCAGAAAAGTATTGTTAAAGAATACTGGTGTCGTACCTGTAGCTGTCGATTGGCATTCGTTTTTGATCAGCCCTGAGAAAGAACCAATGCCCTTTAGCATTATATACGACATCTACACTCCGTTTACCGATAAATTAGCCAGAGAATTGAAAGCCAGCAAACAAAAAAGTAGAAGTGAATCGCACATGGAGCATCATGTAACGGAGAGGGTAAAATCGAAAATATACGAATTTGATTCTATTGGAGTCGGAGATAGCGTCGCAGATGCATCGAGTACAATACCAAGTGCTTCCGACGAGGCAACGATGTTGACTTGCACGTAAATATTCTTACGTGACGCAGTTATGTAATGAAGTTCTTGATCCAAGTAGCTTTCTTTTTTTTTACGACTCTATGGAGGGTTTGCAAACATATCGGTAGAAATGATGTTTGGGAATCACTGATGTAATAGAATCGTAATCTGCAAATTGATTTAGGACATTCTGCACGACAAGTAGTTACGATTTTAATAGTTCTGTACCTTCGAAAAGTAACAAATATGTAAAGGAAGAAGTAAACGAGTACATGCCAGCTGAAACAAAAAAAGAAAACGATTCCGAATTCAAAGTTTCGATACTCCCTTACTATGGTGCAGTTGATGCAACCGTTTGCCTGGTAAAACGATTAAATTACGATACTAGAAAAAATATTTTAGAACCTTTAACGATAAAAAAACTGTTTCGATACTTCTCAAGATCACTCCCCGGGAAATTTTTGTTTTACCACAAGACAGTGCTTCTGTGACGATCACTATACATCCCGATAAATGCAAATTTCTTAACGGAGGCAGAGACTTTACAGGAGAACTGCATTGCAAAATTTTGGGATTTCTACGAATTGCTCCAAGCGATAAGTTTGTATATTGTTTCAGTCGTATCACCTCGTTATGAAATATTTTACCAACTTGTAGGTATCGAGATAATTGTTACTCTAGACCAGATGGAAACTATTTAACTCCGATAGAAATCGATGTCACCGCAACTATCGTGAGACCACAATTGTTTTTTGATATCTCTAAATATGATAGGACATTCACGTGTTGTATTAACGATGTGATGCAAAATAGATGGAAATCGTTAATGTGCGTAAGAACATTTCGCCATTTTTTTCAAACAAATTAAGTTTAATTCGTCTAATTTTAGACTGAAGAAAACATTCTTCTTCTACAACAAAAGCAGTAACATAACGAATGTTTCTTTTGAAACATACAGTCCATTTCACGTCGAGTCTGTTTCAATTTATACAGAAGCAAATCCATGTAAGCCAATAAGGAATATATGCATAAATGGCCATGGATGTGCAGAGGTAATTTATTCTAATGTTTATTCCAAGGGTTCAAAAGTTTTAAGTGATACCACTGTCATAGGTAGTGATATCGTGCAATGTAGAGGAAGAGTTAATCGAAACCTTATTCCACACAAATAGAAATCAAGAATTGTGTAATTCAGTTATTACATTAGAAGAGTTATTACTCATTGTGCATTCCGATGAAAGCACTCAGGTATAGATTTTCCCCATACTGTATATGTTTATATCTAAAGAAATGTACACGTTCATAAATTTCAGGACGTGGCATTAACTTTAAACATCTGGCTACCATCGTTAAAACTGTCTTTATACACAATAGATTTTGGCAATGTATACGTAGGAGATGCTAAGAAGCTAACATTAGTTGTTGAAAATTTATCGAGTATGTTTACTTGAATAATTTGTTTCATAATTAGATAGATAATTTTTGTTGCTAATATGGTACCTTGATTAAACTTTAAACAGTATGCAATTACAAATTTAATGTCAAAAAGAAGTTCAAAAACGAAGAATTTATAATTGATCAATCAAAGGGAATGCTAACAAGCCATTGGAGCAAAGGAAGCATTTTTGTAATTACAATTTCTTTTCAACCAAAGTAAATATGCTCAGAATATACTCTTAATTACACTGTTAATTGTGTTTGTATCGGTGCTCAATTATGGTTTAATATATAGAAAAGCTGGCTCGTCAATGGAAACGTTAGAAATAATAACTAACGACCCGTATACTACAGAAGAATGCGAGCTTCGTGGAAATGGATCCTTAGATGAAAAATATCACATTCCAGGCATATAAACGGAAGGTTATACTAACAAGTAGCCATTATTGAAATAATTACTTGAAATCTAGTTAAAATTAACTGTTTACTTATTCTGATATCAACATCTTAATCAACACGATATGCTTTATTATACATCGTGTATTGTATATGTATACATATAGTATAGTATAGTACCGATAATACTTTGTACACAAGAACTAGAGCATAATTTTACAATTTCTAAACGAATACCTTTCTCTCCAACTTCGATGAAACAATCAGTCTCTCTGGAATGTCATTATCGGAATTTTTAATTAAAGAAAACGCGTTTTCGCTTTCATGAGTGTGCGCCTTTCCATGAATACATGTTCCCTTCAATGACGTATTTTGTAGGTAAACAAGACGTCCTCCTAGGGTCTCGAACAAAGAGACTACCCAAAATCGAAAGGCAAAAAATCATTGTTGTTAACGGTATACAATATACAAAGAATAAATGTCTTTATTTAAAACTAAGTGTAAATATTGACATTGTTAAATTTATGTTTTTTAAATAGAATCATTTTTGTCGTAAATGATAAATAAAGCAAAATTCACTATAACGAACCGATGTACAATATCACAGACCAACGACCACGCAAGATCTAAATGAAGTAGTAAAAATAGGTATTAGATTAAATATAGGTACGTGTATTATATATGAATTATCATTCCGAGATATTATTTGTAGGTTACGTAACTTGTTTGTCGTGTTGCTTCGATAATGAAGAGATAGAATTTAGAAATATTTTTTGTTCGCAAGTTCTCGAATTTCGTTTTGCTTGGGGCCCCATGAAAATCTGATGCACTACTGGTTCGCTTGGTTACCCACACATTTACGGAATTTTTGATGACTTACCGAGTTCGTCACGGTCTCGCCACCTATCGTAGTAAATGCGAATCATCCAAGATTTTCTCTATCACGTGATCGGTCTAACCAATCGGTGAATTTTGAGGGCCCTATACGTGGCATAAGGCATGAATCCTTTCCACGTCCGCCATTTTGACATACGGTACTTTTCGAAGAGTGTTGGTTTTATGTTTTATCGTTTCTCGTGAAAATAATCTTTTTTACTGAAACGTAAGTAACGCAAGTGACTTATACGAGCGACGTGACATTACGGGGAAAGTCTCGGTAATCAGACGACGTTTATAAATATGGAAGTTTGAGCGGGGAACCTTTCGACGATTCGCTGGGGAGTAGGTCGAAGGTGACAGACAACCGGGTGTACGCAGTGGCTTCGCAAACCGCACAATATCTTCCGCCTTGCTCGCAATACCTCGGTGTTGGCGTTTTAGGTAGCCGATCACGTTTTAAAAGTGCATAGATCACCGACAAAAGACTCTAGTGTGATCTCTAACGGTATGCTAGTCCGATAATCATAGCGATGTATTAAAACGAGAATCAATAGCGGGCAGCGTGAACATCTCGTGTGTGTTTCTACACATTGTCCTTTTTCTTTTTTTGTTTATTTCTCTCGTTAATCCGAAATCTATCATTCACGTTACACAGAATATATCTTTTATTCGTCGTGCACACTTGGTAAATGTGCAGGTTAGCTTTTTCGGCTTTGTGTCAGCAGCGTATCGGTACTTTACGCATGTTTCTGCTCGTTGGCTCTGTCGGCGTAATATCAGTTTTTTTCGTGAAACGTGTCTCTTTCGTTCATTCGCATCCATGTGTCTCGAATTTTTTACTCGCCCCGATCGTTTTTACCTATTTCTTTTTCGTTTCATTCGTAATTATCATAGTTTTTTCATCCCGAAAGAATTTAAAACCCCAACGTATTGTTGCACGTCGATTAGTCGTACGTCGTATAGAGTTACATATGTCGAGCATATTTCTTTCTAGACTAATTTTAAGTACCAAATTCGAACGATAATAAAGTTATAATTTCGTGATAACGTGTTTTACGCCTTTATATATTGTTAAATAATACTCTTGATCCAGCATTAATTTATTTAATTATTTCATCATTCCAAATAAGATATCGGTTATCTATAATGCGAGCTTGTAAATTACTTCGTATTACTATATTTTCATTATATTGTCTATTAAGAAAAATAAAGAACCGATAATGTCATACAATATTGTAAACTGTTAACTTGTAACCTGGTTCTGTTACTAATTAAATTTTGATTTTTAATTTGTTATAGGTATTTAAATAACCAACACCAGCCATGGGGAACATGTTTGCAACATTATTTAAGGGCCTCTTTGGCAAAAAAGAAATGAGGATTTTGATGGTGGGTCTTGATGCAGCGGGTAAAACCACAATTCTGTACAAATTAAAATTAGGGGAAATTGTTACTACAATTCCTACTATAGGTAAATATGAAATTTTATTTGTAAATGTAATTATATGGCGTTCTATAAATTAATGTTGCACAATGAGATTTACCAATTTTGAATTTAAATTTTAGGTTTCAATGTAGAAACAGTCGAATACAAGAATATAAGTTTTACTGTATGGGATGTGGGTGGCCAAGACAAAATCAGACCTCTCTGGCGACATTACTTCCAGAATACACAAGTATGCTGTCCATGTGTTCTTCGTTTGTTTTTGTTTATGTTAGTTATATTTGATATTCTTTACACATTTATTAATTGTAATATGGTTACAGGGGCTGATATTCGTTGTTGACAGTAATGACAGGGAACGTATCGGTGAAGCGCGCGAAGAATTGATGAGAATGTTAGCAGAAGATGAACTTAGAGATGCAGTACTCCTTATATTTGCTAACAAACAAGTGAGTACAATTTTAAATGTATTAATATACGTAGACTCGTATATATTTTATAGTAGTATAGTAACGTACAAAACGTTTCAAAATCTAAGACGCGTATCGTTTGTTGTGTAAATAATATTCTATATAAACATGTTGGGTTTATACCAAGAGGAAATTTAACAATGAAACTATGATCTAAAAGGAAATCAATTAGCGAAGTCTGTTTATATGTTTTGAAGCACGTATAATAAACGAGCGTTATTCTAGGATCTGCCAAATGCAATGAATGCAGCAGAAATTACTGACAAGTTGGGCCTGCACTCTCTTCGTAATCGTAACTGGTACATTCAAGCAACGTGTGCCACAAGTGGAGATGGACTTTACGAGGGTCTCGATTGGCTCTCCAATCAGCTCAAAAATGCCAATCGCTAATTGGAACATCGTTCCGTCAACATTCAGTTGCTATATTAACATCATAAACATCAGCTGCACACCTGTCCCCCCCATGAATGAGTAATAATGTTAAAGAGGTAATACTAAGTGCAAACTGCAAGATCTCTTGGATCTAAAGTGGAGGGTGGAAAGATTATCGAAAGTTGTCAATGTGCCAGGAAGTTTTTGGGGGGAGGGGAGTGGGGAAACGGCCGGAAGCACACATTCGAACGGCCACACAGGACTATTGCCTTGTGCAACTTATTATTATAATTATTATTATATTAGCATTATAGTTACACTTTTTACACAGAGATACCACGAGAAAAGTGGAAAACTTGGAAGTAATTGTATTAAAGTACCTAACTCTGAAACATACAATACACATTCGTTAATTAATAATTTGAATATCTTTGAAAAAAAATTTAAGAACGAAAAAGTGAAGTACCCACGGTGTTGTCAGTTTGAACGCGTTGGACATACTGATTATCATAATGTAGCTGCATATTGTACATTACATTATATAAATATGATGATAAAAATGTGATCAATAGATGAGAGAATGTTGCTCTGTCCATTACATTACAAATGTCACATTGGCCCATCAGTTGACATGACAAATGCAGTGAGTGGTAACTGACGGTGCAATGACTTACTGTTTCTAGTTACAAAAGTTTGTTTCTATTTTTTTAAGTTTTCAGTGGTATACGTCGAAAAAAATGCAAAACGAAACTATACAAAATGGTTGTCTTACTGCTTGGCTATTGGCAGGTGCAGAACTGCACCCTCCTTCACCTGTTCGCAATAAGACTAACAGTTAGCCAACCATGTATATCTCAGTGTAAAAGAGATATCATTTATTTATTGCACCTTGATAAGGTAAAATTAGATTATTGTCAACATTCCGAAATTATGCATCGATCGTGGCGGGAAATGGAGATGAATCATTTTTAAAGACGTGAAGAAAGTGAGAGAAAGATGCTTAAAAAAGTGAAGTTAAAAAAGAAAAACTAGGAAAGAACCTCTCGCTGCAATGAGAGATAGGCCTCGCAATTTTTAAGCCAGCAATTTAAACTGGCATGGCAATTTACCAGATGAAGCCATTTTCGCAAGCCCTTCAATCTCCTAATGTTTTCCTGTCCTCGAAATACATTGTTTTTACAAAATAATCTTCCCCTAACTGATCAAATCGCCTTTTCGTCATATGCGAAGATTCGTATAATTATATATGAATGTTTAAACAATTTGTGAAATATACTGTAATTGTGCTTTATGTAGTCTATGTGTTATTTGCCGTTAAAATAGTTTGTTTTTGTTCTGGCTGATTATAAATAGGATATATAGAGCCCTCGGTTTGGGGTGCATGCATATTGTGCAGAGAATGATCAGGATAAAGGGATTCTGCACTGATGCGAAAACAATAATTTAGAAATATATATATATATATATACACACGCGAATACATACAAACCATATATATAAATATATTCATATACATGCATATGTATACAGATGTATATACACATACATACATATACATATATGTTATAAACAGATGAAGCAAATGCACCTCTATCCTCGTGGCTTTGCGATCAGCCTGCACGCATCCCTCATTCAGACGATGGTACTTCAGTTACGAGCACGATTACTTTTTTTTCGTTACTAAAGACTGCGCACTGCCCATACCGCATGTTTCATTTTAGTCTATTAAGTTTCCCCTATTTTTTATTGATCTAATCTATGATTTAATTACGGATAAATTACGAATTATAAATTTGTATTGTTCGGAGAAACGACAAAAAAAAAATGAGACGTTTACGGTACAGTTTTATTCGTAGATTGTGTGTGAAAGATATTTTCTTTCGATTTTTAATAACGTGTGTGTGTGTGTGTGTGTTTAACGACTAAAGATAATTATGGATTTTAACGAGGATATTATTTCCGCAGCTCTGTCAGAACAAAAATAAAGAACGTAATATTTAAGGTGTGTCGATAAAGTTTTATTACCGGCACGCAAGTCAACGACCCGTTATCAAAAGAGATATGCAATCGTTATGAATTTAATATTTGTTTACACTTAAATTTCATACATCTCGCTGGCAATGGAATGCTGCTACTTTTGAAACCTATAAGATTGCCGCTAAGAAATTGCAAATAACAAGCAACTGCGTATTTTTTTCATTAGTTCATTACACATAAAGAAGAAAACTTGGTAAGATTGTAAAGGTTAGTTGTATATGTTTATTTTTTATTCGTTCATTTTAGTGTGCGTTGATTCGCTTGGAACTTCTGATTACTTCATAGGGTTATTTATACGGTTGGGTGATTGATTACAGACGATCGGGAATCGATATTGAAATTTACATATATTTGTTGCGTTATCGCCGCGACAACGATAAATGGGTTAAATGCTTATAAATTGCATTCATGACATCTCTCTCATGTGCATGACCTCAGTGTCGTGACATTTTCCCGCGCGTAACCTTCGCTGTATGAGTAAGTATCCAATACGATGCATTGTCATTTAACTTCCACTGTGTGAATTAGACGTGTGAGTAAATCCGGTTTCGTTAAGTATTTGTTCGGTATATAAATTAGGTAAATATAATAAAAAGCATTAAGTTCTTGAATTTATTCGATTACTTAATCAATTTAGTTGTTCGCGTTAAAAATTCCGACACGCTAGATTAGACGAGATAGAATTCTTGACTCTTCGTAGCTTACATCGAATTATTTGCCAGTCGAAGAGGTTAAGATGTTTTACTCGAAAAAGTCTCGCGACAGTTGTCGCAACTAAATAAACGATTATTTCAGAAAAGAATTACCTCGTATTGGAAACTATGATATCGATGCAGTAACGAATCGTCACGCTTTTTATTTCCGTGGAAACTACCATTACAAAAAAAAAGATGGCGCTTTCAATCAAACGGAAGGCGACGTTGTCATTTGTATCTATTCAATGTACTTCCTATCCATCACTTGCTTATGGTTCCCGCGCGTCGCGTATGCCGTTCGCGATGTGAATGTAGCTTGTGAAACGGCGCGAAGCCGGTGCCCCTCGTATTTTTAGAATTATTAACAACCTGCGAAAGAGTAACGATCACGTATTGAATGTCAGACGAAGCTGTTTGTGATAGATATGCCTCGCAGACGGCGCCAGGCATCTTCCCGTCGGCAATAACGAACCGTTCAGGTTACTCGTCGTCGCAGCCTTTCGAATCGCGCCGTTTTTTCACAACCACGACATAAACTGTTGGAAGATCCCCAAATAACAAATAGCGAAGCGAAAGGCTCGACTGCTGCTCGTCCACGGTAAGGAAAGCGCAATATCCAAGTGTACACTTAGAGTCTAGGCTCTAATTTGAAAATATACTAATATCGAAGGGTTTTGAAGAAGAGAGTTTCGCCTCTGTCAAACTGCTCTGCAAGAACAGCCTTCACGAAATTGGTAATTGCTCGCACGGTAACCGTATATACACTTCTTGACACTATCGCTCAACCTCCTCTGGAGGTTATCATTATTACGTCGTGTATGTGTACATACGTGCGTCGCTCACGGGGCGGTATATGAATTTTTTGGTCAAATTTTTTTACACCAGCATAAATAAAGCGCAGATTGGAAAGTAAACCTGGAACACGACTCATTTTTTCACTTTGCAAGACGCTTATGTAGTAGTTTTTTATCATTATGTTGTAACGCCACCGTCGAACCTGTCATTTACGGCGCACAGGTTAAGTGCTTATAAAACTTGACTACTTGAGGGATTATTGCAAAGTGTTACTGTACCAGCTATTTTTAATCCGAGTGAAGAGTATGTGCGAAGTTGTACAAGCTGTTTGTCTGAAACAACGTGACGATGTTTACAAATCTGTAACGTGGAACGCTACCGTTCGAACAATTGATATTTCGTTAAATGTTTATTTTAAGAAAATGTGCGCGTGTCTAACTGTTAAATATTGAATATCCGGAATAGTTATATGGAGAAATTATCGACAGAGGTCTCGGGTTACCAACCGCACAAGTTTAACGGTACTGTTTTTGAGGTTATCCTTAATTTGCCAAAGTCAAACGAACTTTTGAAATAAGAAACTAAAATAAAATTAGATTCCGATCGTTTTACTAAAATTTCATATGTTCGTCGATAAAATTGATGTGTCAGAAATTTGTTCACTTTATCGAATACCTACTACGTTTTATTCAGAATATTCAAAATACGATATTCTAAATAAAATCAAATATATCAGCTCTTCTAAAGAGTGCTTTGTACACTCTTTATTTATTATGCAACGATGGTATCCTGTGTAACATAAATTAGAAATTCTTGCGAAAAGTTGAAAGTACAGAAGTAAATAGCTGCCTGACGAGATATAAAGTTTTCGAAGCACGTGCTTGAAACTATACGGCGTGTATTCGCGTTTATAACCGAGGGGATCGTAAAGTTCCTTTACTTATTTTTTCCGTCCACCGTGGAAAGCGTTCAAAGTCTCGACTTTCCATCGCCACGTCGGTGAAGACTCTTAAAACGGATCCACCATCGTCGAATATAAAAATCTGTCGGCGCAATCGTTGTTATTGGCGGAACCTTATATTTAGATCACGTCGAAGAAATTTCTGACAGCCTTCGTGCGAAAGCTTTAACGAGCATGATGCATCTCGTGTCGGGCATAACACTTATGATGCTTTTTTTACGCCAATCACCGACTCGACTTGTTTTTCCTTTATTAAGAAATAAAGTCTTACTTGTGCAGCCTATGACACTACCAAATACTTTTTCGATCCACTTTATATCTATCGCCGTATTCTCGCTATGAATATCAAAACCGAATTATGTATGCCTACTGTGAAATTAATAAAGACTACTCTAGACATTCCATTCTTGTCTTTAGATTTTACCGACACGTGTAAACGCCCCCCAATGGACGCTCCATCCATTTTGTACTCGCGGAATGACGTTGCCAAAAATGTGCTCTCGAAAGTTCTCAAATCCCGACACGTATGCGTTCACGGTGGCTTCTGTGCACACCGTACGGTAAACTGTTTGAGTTTACACGACCGTCTGTGTTTTCCCTTCGACGTGGCGCTGGTTATCAATTTCCCTCGGACATTGGGAAAATATTATTCCAAGTCTTGAGACCAGATTGTTGTTGGTGCCGTCGGGCGAAATTCCGAAGGAGCGGATCCTGGAATATGGACCGAGTTAGAATTTTAGAGGGTTCGTCGAGCCGGAGAGTCAACTTACGAACAAATAAACGACATAAGATAGTTTTTAAGGGAAACAAAATTAATCGAACCTTCGAGAGATCTCGAATGTTTCTTTCCGATAACGAAATACGGTGGAAGCGTACGACATAATTTTTCATCGAGCTCGATAGATTTTCAAAAGAGGATAAAAGCTGTTCCTTAACCTCAATTTGAAACAAACCGATCGACGCGAGATCTCGAGCAGATTTACAGCGACGTACAGTCGTCTAGCCGCAAACGAGATTCGATTTGCCTCATCATCGTTCGGTTGTGCCATGCATAGACGCGTATATGCATAACGCTATGAGAATGGCGCCAACATTCCCATCTGTCGACGCGCGTGTGTGCCGTGAAACGTTGAAACGCGACGCAACGGTGCGAGCGAGCGTGTGTGTGGGTGGTATACTGCATAAAGCTCGATTTCCACTAGCGCTGCAAACCAGAGGTCAGCAAACTTTTTCTAAGAAGGTAATATCAACGGAATTATCTGCATAATTAGGATTTTTCACTTAAAGCGAGTAGCTCTGATATCGTCACTGTAGCTAACGGTCGTCTATTTCCATCGAACAATGAAATTACTATCAGAGACAACTTGTACACGGTTTTGTTGGTAATTTCTTGCAAACAGTACAACCCCAACTACTACCGGCAGTTAAAACTCGATGTACGCGTTGTTTGTGCTAAAGACGTTCATAGCGTATGGCCAGGTATAACTATAAAGTTTCAACGGTGATCTGTGTCTCTTGAACGCTGGTGGGAATCGACCATAAGGAATATCAGCTAATTTAGTCGTGTTTAGAACGCGAATGCAGGTAAATCCGTACGCGTACAAGAATGTCGTATAATTCAACTATTAATTGACGCCTGATTGCCACTCATGCAAATCCGATTAATGGAAATCGTTGTCGTCTAGACAGCAAGACATATGCGTTTTCGCGTGCCGTTTAAATGCGGATCCCCTTTGACATTTTCCATTTTCCAAGATGAAAATCGAAGATGACAAACTCGCGGTATTTATCTCCCGTCTTCTTTAGAGATTTTTATAAATCTTTGGACAAATTTTTAACGATCGTATCCTTCGTATTTCTTTAGTACATATTTTTGAGGCCATGCACCGAGGCTTCGTTGGTGATTTAGGTACAGTATAGATATCCGTGGTTATAAGTAACTTTTGATCGACCCTATCGTCTCGTTTCTTTCGTTTTACGGGGTGTTGGAGGGGCGGGAGGGTGCGAACGTGTGTCAGCCATACTTTTCATCGAGCGCGCGCAAGTGCTGCCGTCCCACGACGTTCTTAATGTTCACACTTCACACCGTCGGATAACGTTCCAAGGTGTAAGTCACTCGGTGCGTACGCGTGAGATTTACATAAACACGTGCACACTGGCTAAAACGCATTCGACATAAACCATGGGAAGGTTCGACGGCGGTGCAACGTAACGACAGGAACGTGTGGGACGAATAACGTCTCGACGCTACGTACAGCGGAACGCAGCAACGCTTGGTTTTAGACACCGTTTCGCGGACGACCGTAACTTACGACCGTTTCGTTATTGGGTGTTTTCTTTTTTGAAGAATCAACCGCGATAAATGTTCTATTTATAAATCAATGCGGGGACGTTTGCGACGCGATTCGACGCGCAACACAGATCGGAATTTGCGATTTAATTTTCTACATCTAGATTTTGCGATCTAATTTTTTTCGAGGCGCTTGGGAGAAAGACCATGCCTCGCGCAACAACCGCGGACTAATAGATCCAAGAGAATGCGCGTCTTAGTGGATGCAGAGGAACGAATGTTTCTGCACCGAACACGTAGGCCTGAATCAATGCGCAGGGTGTGTACCTGCACCGATTATGCACATACGTTAACAACACTTTATTTGCATACGCGTATTTCATATTCATGTACGTCGCCGCGACGGAGAACTCCCCGAGACTGATGGATGCGGAGATAAGAGATAGCTTTTAATATACTCCTAAGAGTAGTACCACGAGTATAGTTTTCGTATGAAATTGCTCGCATAGTCAGGAAAACGTTTCGTAAATGTCTTCCCATCGCCCATAGAGGGCTACCGAAACAAACGGTGTAACCTTATCTTATGTTATCTCGTCGCAAGTCTCGAATTCCAAGCTTTCCAGAAAATTCGCGGAAATCCGAGAGCATCCGCGTTCACACCGACTAGATTACTCATTGATGTTGTAATCAGTCACGGTTTAACGCGGTTAATTTTAATGTTGATTTCTATTCTTGGCTCACGAACGGTCTTGACGTTATCTCGCGTTATTTCGTATTTTTCCGGCTGCGTGTCAACCGTCTCCATTTATCAGAGAGAGCAACGAGACCGATAAAGCGGCAGAAATCGAGCGCGACCATAGCAAATTAGAACGGAGCCGTCCGCGGAGACATTAATAATACTTCGAGCCGCGTTCGAAACGTGTCTATTAGTATGTATTAATTAGCGAGGGTGTCGAGTGCAGGGCTGAGACTATTCGTATAGCTAATCGAGTTCTCGTCGAGTATCGGAATGCTACGATTAAATTCGAATGGTCTGTTCGAAAGTCGCTATTCGAATATCGTTTTTAAATACAAGCAAAAAGAAAACTTTTAATTATTTTGATAGCATTATGAAACCAAATGAAGAATGCTTCTTTGAAACTAGAAGGAGTCTGTTGCCAACAGACTGTTGGTTCCGTCCCATGATCGACGCGCTTAGGTATCGCTCGCACGAGCTATGTCCTGAAATATTATCGTTAAACAAAACGGATCCGACGGTACCTCGTAAACGTCAGCTTGTTATGATCGTCAGCTCGTCGGAAGCGCATAATTGGTTGTAAATTCTTTCATAGCCATTTTCCAGTCGCGTCTCAGAATTTTTTCTTGTAACCTCTGCAATCATTCGAAATTTACAGTGACGGAAAAGGATACAGGGACCAGCGTTCTAAATCAAACATGTCTGACACCGACAGCCAGACACCAGGTTCGGTTTCCACGCGGAATTAAGATCGATTTCACGTCTAACAGCCGTCTCCCCTAGTCTGTAGGACAAATACGAAGGGCGGAAGGAACGGAAAGATGAGATCGAGCTGGTTGGTCGTTCAACCGAGAGCCCGTGATCCGGTCAGTTTCGCGCCAAGGAACACGCTAAGAGTAAATAATGGTTAATTCCGGGTAGCGCTCGAGGAATATTTATTATTTTCAAGTTTTTGCGCTCGTTGGAATCACGCGTAAACTCACCCCGAAAGGTAATCGTTGAGCTTCGAGGGGCAGAGGGAGTCGACTGCCACAAGTGGCCCGCGAAATCTAGAAATGGGAAACGTGGAGGGGGTGATGAGAAAAAAGCTTCGCTACACGAGAGACGAGAATAAGGAGACAAGACAGTCGGAAAACGTAGGCGGAGAGAGAAAGATGTAGATACGGTGTGGGAAACAACAGGGAAAAAAGAGTACACACGTTGAATACTTACGTGGGACGGATAATATGTACTTCCTTGGCGCGTGTAACGTGCTCGTGCAGCGGCGCCGGCGCCTGCATGCGCTCTCTCTCTCTCTCTCTCTCTCTCTCTCTCTCTCTCTCTCTCTCTCCTTCTCCTCGTAGTTGTGCAGTGTATTTATGGTATATTATTATTATAATATATTTACGCGACATGACACAGATTTGATATGACCAGATTTGCAAGACTCCGTAGTCTAATGTAACACGACCGTTAAGATTAGCGACACGAACGATACATTCTTAGAGACAGTGGATTCGATAACCGAGAAACAGTGCAGTAATTGTGTTTGGCATGTGGAAGAAAGTATTGAGACGTTGATTGGAGAACTAGGCGGTATTGTTATTGATAATTAGACTGCGGATTTTATACATTTATAATACAATTTAATTTTCTGTTTTGAAGGAATTTTTTTTCTATCTTTATTTCACGCGTAAAAGTAATTACTAGAATCTTGGCTTCATTTTATTTTCGCATACAGGGCAACTATAGAGACATCGATACCCGAGACGATAACGCTGAATACAATATCGAATATGTTTTCATTGCGATGCTTCTCAAAGATACATTTTTACCGTGCATTTTTTTTTTTACATAAAAACATCGACAGGTCATCGAGAGTAATGCATATATGTATTTAGGTCAGGTGTGTATGTTCTATCCGCGAAATGTTTACATAAACCGACGAAATTATTAACGCAAGCCGAATACCGTGATCCGAGACGAATTTAACCAACTTTCCTTGAATTCCTTCTACGGTGTAAAATCAAACTTTTATTGAACGAGTAAAGGATAAAGAGGATAACGAATGGTCGATTATTCATAGTTCGTTTTCTTTTCGAAATGGAATTTTGCTTTATCCGTGCTTTGATTAGAATTCGAGTAAGGTTGACCGCATTGCGCGGATTCCGCAGCGGCGCCCTCTGCGAAACCGATATAGATATGTATGGTAATGTCCGATAGGTGCGCCAAAATTTCTCGCATGCCTAGAACGAGGTTATGGCTGCAAGTTCGTGCTTTCGGCGCCGTGTCGGCCTTGGTTATTCTCGTCGTGACGTAAATCGACTGTTATTAGCTGTCGATTTTCAACGAAACGTTGTCGTTGCGAAACCGAACGCTGCGTTATGCGTATTGAAAGCTGTAATCGAGTTCGCATAAGTAGCAGCACCGAGGAACGCTCAAGGTCCACGCACATCGAACTCGCGCGTTAATTAAAGGTTCACCGTGGCGAACAGTCACGGCGCGCCGAATTGCATCTACTTTCCTCGTTATTAGTGCACGGTGACATAATACCATTATCGACGGAACATGAAATTGTTTCCGAGAAACTAAAATAGAGAGGTAGTTTCACGAACCAGATAATATTTCAAGGAACTTTCTCTTCCACGCTTCTGTTAATTGACAGTTAAACGACAGAGTCAACAAACAAGCAGTTGGAGTTCCCTTGAACGTGAGGGCCCGCAGCTGATCCTTCATTACCTTCGCGATAGATCCCCTCGTGTACATAACCTTTCAACACGCGTGAAAATTTGTCGAACAATCAGGAAGTTCGTATCGGCTGCAGTCAACGCGGAGCCACTCGTTTGTCAGACATTATTTAACGCGGCGACGACAGAAACTGGTGTTTAACTCGGAAGAGGAAAAAAAGGGGTACCAACGTCGAGTCTGTATTCATTTGAATTTTTCCTACGCGGCGCCGTAATTAATTGACCTCGTTGCCGGTCGCGGCTCGCCGACTGTTTTTTTTTTTATTCCGTTTCTTATCGTAATGAATTTGTCCCGACGTCGTAAATAAAATACCGCTATCGGCTGACGAATTTTTCTCCGTTCGATATGCGTATATTCTCTGCATCGATTAAAGGAGCGTTTGGAACGCGCGGTGGAAAACGAAATCGCGGTCTTGTATCGATGATTATGATCGTGGCCAATTGCGCAGTGCGTTTCATATAAATATTATAATAATATTACTCCGTAGCGATTAGACGTACACATGTTTAGCATATTTAGAGGATATAGCTAATAATAATCCTATAAAGAGGATTTATACCCAACTTTGCATCTCAAATTGTAGGTCTCGACGAGCTATTTTGGTTTTGGAAAAACTTCTCTTTTGGTCGTAACTGGCCATTCGTTTTCGAGATAAATGGAGTATAAAAATATCGTGAGACCATACTCGAGCGACAGTCCCGTAACGAATGAACGGAAACACTTTCGAGTTTGACCCCTCGGTAGTGTCGAATTAACGCGTTGCTCGAATAAGTTTTGCGTTGCTGTATATCTTTCGAGAAGGGGCGAAGTTTTTGTCTAGCTAAAAATAAACTCGATTCCATTTTCCCTCGACCACCCTCGGCATCGATGGATTCGAGGGAAAGGTTGTTTATATTATTGACGATACTATGTAAATTCCGTCTAAGAGGTGCCAACCGTGTCTCTTAACCGTCGAGTAGTTCCAACAAGTGGATAGAGCCTTGCGCCTCTTAAATAGCGTATATACTTTTAGTTACACGTACTACAGGGATCGTTTACTGTCCGTAAATTCCTATGAATTACGCATCCTGTAATGTAAACAATCAACACCGTCCTGGCTTCCTGTTTACTTTTACCTCCCTCGACGGCTAAGCCCTTTCAAACCAGAGTCTGATTTCAGAATTCTGCGCAACTGGCGCCTGTCCAAGGCGCCGCAGCAACTTATCGCAGAGAAATGGACGCAGCCGCTCAAACGAAACAGAAACATGCTATCCGACTGTGTTTGATCGCCGTCCCCCGATGCCCCACGTTCGTAATTTTCTGCGTTTATACCCTTGACTACCATCGATACATCATCCAGACGCGGGATGCTAGACTTGACGCATCTCGGCTTCTCTGCGGCTTCTTCGTTTCCTTTCTAACAACAATCTGAAAAACAGAGGTGTATTCGGGAATTATTATTTAAAATATGAATAAATTATAAATAATATAATGCGAGCACGCAAACTATGCGGAATCCTAAAAATGGCCAGCATGCCACGCAACGAGGAACGGTCGACGCCGACGCCGACGCCCGGCGAGTGCAGCGTTCGGCTGAATGAACGAGCGCGTTTTCAAGAATCGGTAGGCGGGAGTCGGTCCCGAGTCACCGCCGGGGAGGTGCGGGCAGGTGTCCCGAGCAAGGCGCCGAAAGGTCGTAAACCGATTCGGGCTTACGAGGTTTCCCCTGCCCCGGCCCCGTTGCGTACCCGTCGGGCATTATTTGCACCTTGTGGCGCACCGTAAAGACGAGCTCGGGTTCGTTTAACCCTTGTAACAATAATTCAAATATTTACGCTTCTACAATAATCCGGTCTACTCGATCCGTTCTATTTTGATAAATCAGCTGTACAGCTTCTGTTTCGCTACGATACTTTTTCAAAAAACTTCTTTGATCTTTTTGCGATCGCGCGATGTTTGCCAAACTTTTACCGAGTAGTAGTGTAGCACCTATTACTCGGGGAAGACAGGAAAGAAACTTTCGAGTACAATAGAATTTTCACGAGAAAACGTGAAAAGAAATTGTTTCCTGCAAAGTCCTAGACCGGACACCTCCTTAAATCACGGTAGACGCTGCCGGATCAAGGCCTCGGGGTTGTACCTTGCGCGATCGAACGTGCTTCCGCGCTCGACCGCGGGATTATCCACGGCGTAGGGTACGACCGAATGAAACGACCAGCGTCCATAGTAACTTTATTCGTTCTGACGGACCTTGGCCCACCTCAGTTTTTCGTAGAACCCGACCATTGTCTCGGAGATTAATGGTACCGCGGACACCGTTCGTCCTGGTCCTGTAGCGAGACCCTGAGGTGAGATTTGGATCCATTGTACGACTAGACCAGTGATTCTTAATCGCTGCCCTGTAAATAGTTAGCGACAGACATCTGATAAATTCCTATTTTGTATAGTTTTACAAATCTATGTACCATCGTTCTTTGCTCTGTCATATCGATACGGTAATTGATACGAGCGTCGAGAACAAATTTATCCTTTACTTTTCAGAGCAGTCTTGCGCGCAAACTTTGAAATGGTTAAGAACCACTGGACTGGATGCTGGCCACGATGCTTCCCTCTGCTGTTGCACTGTCTGTTCCTTAGCCGTGAAGAAGATAGGGTGGCCCCTATTTGGGACCCATTCAAGCGGCCCTACGCTCGACTCGAATTGAGTCCCGAGGGTGATGTTCGTCCCGTCGTCTCGCTTTCTCGCCCCAACCTTTACACCGCAGCACGCGCGCTGAATCCGAAGGATTCTTTAATTGGTGAATGAAATTAATCACCTGGAGGAGGGCGTCTATTCCGATGCTTTTTTTTGCGTGTAACGCATTTGCGAATAAAACATGTACCGATGTAGTTTAAAGTACTATTCCGAGTTTGCGGTCCGTACAATAATAGGTGACGGAACACGGTGCGTTAATTTAAACCAAAGGTCACCCCGACTTCGGCCAAGGATATATCGATCTTGTTCTACATCTCGCTAGAGTCATATTTTAAGCTTGAAATTAAACCAGACTCTGCAATAAAGATTTCCGCGTAGCCGTATTTAAGCGCGCCCGTTGCACGCTCTGCTATGACTGTTAATTTTATTTTGTCGACTATTTATTCCGAATTGCAACAGTCTATCGTTACATTCTAATCGGCCATATGGACGCACTATAAATTTAGAACGTTAAAGTACAATCTACGTTTCTCCAAGTACGTAAAGTCGCAAAAGAGTTAATAATTTCGTGTTGTAAAAATCCAGCGTTGAGATAAAAAAGAGACAACGACAAAAGCGTATAATCCGAAAAATGCCGGGTGTAACCACGGAACCTCTGCGGCGTAGAACACGAGATATTCGACATATTCCAACGTATCGAATCGTATAGCAGAAACTCCGAAGGGAGAATGGACGTTAATATGCGACCCAATAAGAGAATGATGGCGCTTGGGTTTGTGCGGTGAAGAAAGAACGTTATAACGCCCAGCGTGAACACTGATGCCAGTGCTAAAGGAGGGGAATATACATTTGGCGTGCGCCGACAATACCGAGCTCCCCGCATTCCTGGGGGACGACAATAAGCATTGTACGAGCGTCTGAGCAACGCTGAGCTTGACTTTATTTCACGGTTCTCCCATGCCGCGGCGAGCTGAGATATCATTGTTAAAAGGGACAGCGAAGGGTCCACGAAAGCGTTACATCCGCTCGTCTACCATTCAATAGAGACACCCCTCCCCTTTCTTGCGCGTTTCTTTTTCCCTCTTCTGCGGGGCCCTTCCGTGGGCGCCCCTGAGTCGCCGAGAATCTATTAGATTTGTCATAGCCGTGCACCGATGAATGGTCGTCGCTCGGATGATAGCTTTTACGCCCGTCGTCTCTCGCTCACCTCTTTCCCTTTCCTCCCAACGTCTTTCAATTCTTTCAATCTTCCTCCCATCTTCCAGGTCGTCCGATTTTCATTTTTCTTGCACGCCCGTTAGCCGTGCAGTCGGAAAATGCGATACATACAAGCATAACCTAATATTTTCAAAACGATTGTTCCATGTATTCCAGCTTGGTAAACAGTTTTTCTCGAGCAAAGATAGTTCCAAAAACGGAAGATGCAGTGTCAGAGCAAGCAAGTACCACAAAGGGAGAGTCCGATGATTCTCCGAAGTAATTGAGTTTCGTCTTGTTTCGTTGTGCGTGTGGTCCCGCGCAAATGAGCTTCCTCCGCGCCGCCCCGCGGCCGACGGTGGAACTAGCGCGACAGGGAATCGATATAAATCATTTCTGGCGCCCTTTGTGACTCTTGGATTCCACCACCTTTTTCTCTCTGTATCTGTGATTTCGATCTTTGGTTGCCTCCTGGCCGATCGAAATCTTGGCTTAAGCGATTTTTATCCCGCGAGATAAATAATTCGTTTGCGAATGGACGCACAGCAAGAGGGTTAAGTCCGACGATTTTTCGTCCGCCAGGTGGAGCACGGATTTGTCTCGATTGTAACATTGTACACGTCGCATGTCTAAAATGTATATTTTTAATATCGAGTAAACGGATACGTAGGCTCGAAAGAGAATTCGAAGCGAGTAATAACCACGGAAAGCTTTTGGTAGCTGTTATCGAATAGCGCAGAAGGATCTTCGGACATGAAACGTTTCCCGGCACAAGCATCGACGAGCGTAAATCTTTATAGCGTCTGTTGTACATTTACGGGGCTCTATTTCGAGGCTCGAATCTGGGACGAACTCTACAAACACGTGCTCATCGAGCGCAGACTACCGAAAAAACATCGAATTTATGACGGGTCGTTACGAAATTGATTCGTGTGCACATGATGCAATCGGTCGGCCAGCCTTGTTGACAATGACACGATTCCCAGTGAATCATCTTCCATAATTATTTGTAAACGCGGTCGTTCTTCTGAGATGGGGATCTTTCGTAGAGGTCTGTAGTCGTTTTCGTTTTAAACCTTTGAAAATGTTAAGGAAAGGAAAGTTGTCTAGTCTCGTACATTGTGTTTCGAAATGCCCTGTATAATTAACCGTTCGTACGTCCCTAAAGTCACCCATCGACCAATGAGACGGCGTTGCGCTCGTGGAGATTAGCCACGACTTCGCGCGCATCGCCGACTGCGCACAAACTCGTCAGAAATGCGTAAACGTCGCGGGAAGAATCACGCGCGGTTCATCTTGGGATTAGAAGTTTTATTGGCCTGCGCCGGTGTCCATGGCGGTCTCGTGTCCGCGAAACGAGAAGAAAAAGAAAGATCATCCCTATTGTGCGTGCATGTGTGTATGTGTGTGCGTGTGTTCGTGTGTTCCATCCAGCGGAGCCTGGGGCCTCGGCGACGAACAAAATCTGCCGTAAAATTCGTTTCGAGGCGGAAGATATTTTTCTTGGAAATGAATTCACCGAGCGTCGTCCACGACGAATGTGCATCCGGCTTAATGCCCGGTGCAGAACGAAGAATGCCGCAGGTATCTCACGTGGAATCTGCGAAAGCGTCGTCCCCTTCTCGCCTTCGAACGCGAACGGACGCAGAGCCCTCGGTCGCTCTTCGCCATTTTTCTTTTCTCACCTTAAGGCCTCACACGCACACGCCACCGCCGCCGCCGCCCCCCTCCCCCTCCCCCTCCCCCCTCGCCCGCTGTCACTCTTTCTCTCTCGCTATCGTTCTCCCCCGCGTCCCACCTCTCGCCACCCACTTGTTCAGTCTCCGTTTCACTTCCTTCGCTTTCGCTCGCTTTCGCTTCGTCTCCTCGTTTCTTCTCTAGTCGACCGTGCACGGGCAAAAAGTATAATGGCGCGACGATCGGACGACCGCGCCACGATGTCGACAGACTGTCCCGCGAATTTTTACAAGCCGCTTAGCAATTAGTCACCCCGTCTTAGGGACGATTTCGTAACGAGTTTGCCGCTGCCAGTCCTCCACAGAGGAACACCAGCCCGCGAGGGACGCGACGAAACCTCTCCCTTCCTTTTATTTTCATCGCGGAAGTTTTATTCGTTTGTAACGCGTTACTCTTTCTCCAAGTCGGATTGGCTGGAGATATATCTCTCCGTCTCTTAACACGTTTCGCCGGAAGGTTATTATCGTGAATTTAGGATGCGTTAAATAACGATAAATTTGTTGGTAGGAGAAAAGAACAAAACGCGTCAACTTATAATTTGGGCGTTACTTCCATAACGCTTTTTCTTCGCTTACGGATCCGTAACTTGTCGAGTCTGTCTCCTTTGGTCGATCTTCGGTATTCGAACCACATGCAAAGGGAAGAGAGGGAAAAAAAAACCATAACGGTATTCGTTCGATGAGTATCCTTTCGGTTTCTGTTTTTAGAGTCGAAGCAATTCGCGAGGGAAATCGAATCAGATAGAAATTTTGTTCCGGGCGCGACACCTTTTGAAGAAACACGGAAGGTCATTGGAAACGTGCATTAGTCTGGATATATATAGATTATGCGTTGATACCGCGAACTCTGCATGCGACGCCCGTACCATGGATTTGCATCGTACACGTTTAACGTCCTACGTCATTTCGACGCGTGTCGCGAATCAACGAGTCGAATGCAAAACCCACCGCGATCGCGCCTCCATTCACGGTGGCCAGCTTAGCTCATTGATGTATTCCCGTGAACGCTTATCGCCGCCCGTTCATATCCGGGAATTCCTCTTTGTAGCTCGCGCTTCTTTCGTGTAAACAGTCGTTCACGTTCCTCGCCTCCCCTTCGCGGTTCGAACGCGTCGATGTATTGTTTCGTGTCTGTGAATCACGATGTTCGATGCTGCAACGGGAGCTTCTCCGGGGATTATTTTATATCCCCGGATGCCTGTCGTGTAAATTGCCTCCAGCGGACACGAAACAATGCAAGCATGTGTTGGGTTGGAAGAAAAGATACAGACGCTGTGGACGTAGTCGGATGGCGTGCTAATTTGTCACCCTTGGAACTTTATACTGTTTCGCGTATATAAACAAACACGTATATAAATCGATACATGGATAAGTAACGTTCGTTAAATCCAATTATCGTATCTATTTCAGAAATAGACTTCTCTATGATCTTAAGAATTTATTTGTCCAGATTAGGATTAATCGAATACCGCGAAGCATGTTAATTTCATTAATTTCAATTATGCAAAATTAATTTCTTCTTGCTGAACGATCCGAACGGCACACCCTGTGCCGGAGTCTGGTATGAACCAGCCTATAAAATAACGATAATAATCGAGATGAACGCAGAGGGTGAGACGACGAAGAGCTAACAAGAAGTTACGTTCCATGCTCGTTGCTCTCCGATACCGGTGTATTCGCTGCTCAACGCCTGGCGGTGGTGGTGGTGCCGGCAGTCAGTGCGACGGTGGTGGAAATCGCGATGGTGGTGGTGTCTAAAGGTAGGGGAAGCACCCACACGCGCGGCGCGGCGCGGCGCGGTCTCGCACACCTCTTGGACGGCACAGTCATTCGCGACACCCACCACGATCGAGGTACCGTGCCACTGGCCGGACACGAGTTCCCTCGGTTAACCCCTGTTTCTTTCTCGATTTCTTTCTCCCCGCGCTCATACATCGCTGATTGCCGCGCATCACTCCTTTGCACTCCGACAATTACAGACAATCGCCAGATTCGAATACATCACTTCCACGCTGTCTGGAAATGGCCACGATTATATGATAAATTTGAAAAATGCATATTTAACATATAATACATTTGGTAACAACGATTTCATTTTCCCCGATACTGTTACGTGCGTCGCCGTATCGGCGCCAGTGGAGTGCAAAGAGGTAGATAATGGAGGAGCGCGATCCTACACGGTCATGTGCGCGGAGGGATAAAGAGTACGCGCACGTATAATGGTGTGTGTGTACGCGTGTGACTGCGAACGCGCACTCGCACGATAACGCGGTACATCAAGCACGTAAACGCAGGCGCGCGCGCGCGCGCGTGCTCGCGCACACGTTGATACCGAAGCACGGGTCCCGGGCCGTGGCAGCGTGGTCGGCTATCCCCATAAAAGCGACGGACTCGACCGGCCTGCGAACAGTTGTCATCGTTGGCTACATCGACGCAACGTGTCTCTCTTCGTGCCTAAGCGCATTTCGAGGGAGAGTCAAAGTCGAGATCGGTAAATCGTCCCTCCGTCGGAACAACCGTCCCGTTCGCTTCTCGTAACAGAGAGGCACGAAATGTCACGCGATCGCGACGACACGTACCGGGCCCGATCAGTGAATAATAGCCACGCCGCGAGCAGAATTCGAAGTTCTCGGAAAAGTCTGTCGTCAGTGGCGTAACCAACGACTCTGGTACCCGGCTGACATCTATGGTGGAACCCATAAACGGCTATGAATTTCGAATAACATTGAAAAAAAGTGGTATTTTCAATTTAAAAGAAATAACCAACGAGACGTGTGAAACGGTATTCGTTTGCAAAGCAACGTTTCCGATCCATCACCGATCAGTCGAAATTATTGTTACGAAATCAAAGGTCCTCGAATTCTGCACACATTTGGCTACACCACTGTTCGTCGTTCTTTCCCCAGTGAACGACACCGATCGTCGAATAACGAAAGTAGAATACTGGAATCGATAAGAATCGGTCTGTTAAAGATAACGCGACGCGATTATCACGAGTTGATCGTCGTCGAAATCGAGCCTCGCTACGTGCATACGCGAGTTTCGCTTGGATCGAAGATCGTGAAATCGATCTCGGTGTTTCGTCGCGCTCGAATCGACTTTGATCGCCTCTCGGGGATCCGCCACCGGCACGCGCTCGAAAACTATTATAAGAGAAGAGGAGACGAGCCGGCGATACCGCCGAGTGTAAGCGCCAGACAGAGCGACGCTTCCACGGGCAAAGACGCGCGGTCCGGTCTCTCGTCTTTCGTGTGTATACATAGGACCGTCGCGTGGACATGATCCGCCCTTGTGCAAACTCTCGTACCCTCGCCCCGATGCTGCTGTGTTACTCTTTTGCGACTCGATGCTCGTACTATGCATAAAAACATAAATCCGTTAAATTTTGCTGTCGCTTCGAGAAACTTCCCAACTTTCTGCTACGCGAACTTGAATTTATCTTTCTCGGCTATTTATTCGCGAATTAATTAACGTTCGATCCAAAGTGTAAGTAGCAGAATCTACAAAGCTATCGGATTAAAAAAATGTCAACGTGGTGAAGGGTTAGCGATAATGGGTCATCTTTAAACGATCGTAATCGTTTCGTATCCCGTCGATTGGACACCTTCGTACGGCGAACAACCTGCGCGACGCGGCCCTGTGTATACAAAAGCGGGCGCACACAGAATCGCGAGCGCGAGTGCACACCAAAAGACGAAAAAGCGATCCCGTCCGTGGCGCAAGCGCCAAAGCCAGAAGCTTTTTCGAGCGAGCCAGTGCGGAGTGCCGATGATCGGATACATCGGATTCAGTGGCGGCACGGGCGTAGAGAGCGAGTCGAGCAACAGCTTCCCACCAGTCAGTCGCTCGCGATCGGCTAGTCAGTCACGGCAGTCACGCGCCGACCGTGTCAGACGCGCACTGGCCCGTTGCTTCGCGTGGAAAGAGGCCGGCGAGGAGGCGAAGCGAACGGTGAGAAAGGATCCCCAGTGCCAAACGACCGAGCTAATCGTGAATCGCGACACCAGGAGTCGACCAGTCGTTCCGTGCACGCGCGGAAAATCGCCCACGCAGGCGCGATGCGGGATTCAACGGACCTCGAGGCTCGGTATCGTCGATGATCGATTCGACGCGAACCAACGCGACAGAGCTTAGGAGAATTCGCGAATTTCCGTGGATTCGCTCAAAGTCACGGTTAACCTTATCGTACCGTGTCGAACGTACATCGAGTCCAACCGCGAGAAACTTCATTTATGACACACGCTCCTACGAACGTTTGTTCGGAATACAAAGTGCACGCGCTATACAGAAACACGGATTGAATAACGGTGAAAACGATATTAATAAAAAGGTACACGGTAAAAAGAACAAGGAATAATAAGCAATATACGTAAAACGATCATTTCGTTAAGGGTATAAACATAAAGATAGGAATAGAGAATGGAGAAAGAATATGTGTAAACAGAGACGAAGGGACGCGAGAAACGATATATATACAAAATATACAACGCTAGGAATAGAAAGAAGATAAAATAAGCATTAAATAATACATATATAAATCATATAAGAATACAAAGGTAAAGATGAGAGTAAGAAACGAGAAGAGAAAATATGATGTGTAAATACATATGCGTGTAAACGGAGGCAGAGGGAAAAGGAGAAGCGCCAACCACGTTCGCTCTTTCGTGTCCCTCTCGTCGCCTCGTTGTGTACCGCCTTATAAAACGTGCGCGCAGTAACACGGAACGCGCGACGAACGAGGCTCTGGGCGAATAGGGGAGACGGGGAGAGAGGGAGGGGGGGGGGGAATCCTCCGTACGAACTGTGCACTCGGGAAAAGAGAGAAAGAGAGAAGGATAAATAGGCAGATCGAGAGAGGCTGGGAGAGAACGGCAGAAGGAAAGAATTGCACGATCCTGCGTGCACCTTAGGCCCGTTAAGCCGTCGGATGCGCTCGTTGGACGTGTCTCTCGAGTCGGTGCACGATACACCGTCGCGTTATCGTGCAGTAAATATTGCGGCCACGGGGCTCTACCCGGCCCGCCGATCGTTTCTAATCATTATCGTACACGCTCGCGACCCGTCGTATGTGTCGCCGTGCTCCAAGTCGATCGTGGACTACGCCGACGACCGTTGCCTCGCCGTCGTCGTCCAGAGATGGCCAGAATTATTCGAATAATCGTTATTACCATTAAACGCCTTTATCGCACACGTGGATACCGGCATACCTGTATCGAACGTGAGAATAATTTGCAATTTGAATAAAGACTCCGTAACAATTTACTCGCGACGGTTCGAACAATCGGACACGGTTATTCGGATAAGCTTTCATTCGCGTAACGTGAAACATAATTCGACCTATTTATTTATTTATTTATTTAATTATTTATTTATTTGATGTCTTCATCGCATATATACGCTTGTATAATTTAGATTGCAATTTTTATCGAACGAGTATCGCGCGAAATGTTGCTTTATCTTTAATTCGTTATTCGAAATGTTCATCTAGATAGGAATTTTGCCCATCTCGTGGTCGTTGCGAGGATCTCGATTAATCACTGCTCGAACAACAATCGTTCGGTCGCGTCGACCGGCCAAGGGTCAGAGGAGAAGAATTACGGTGATGGTGAGACCTTAACAGTGCCGTACCAGTGCAGAAAGTTTTGTGCAGTGAACGGTCGTTAATAGACCAAGTGCCGCGGCTCTCGACGACAGGGAGAGAGAAAAAGAGATAGAAATAGAAAATACAAGCGAGACAGTGAACGGGGTAAGGTGTAAGAGAGACGAAAACCGCGCTATATGCGTTGAGGCAGCGCGCGCGCGCGAACGGCCCAGGGACGAGAAAGCGAAATAGGAGATACAAGCGAGTGAGAAAGAGGGAAGAAACGAAGAGGCCGAACCGCGATAGACCGAGAAAAGCTGTCCGAGATGCGTTACCACGGCGGTTTGCTGTTGTCGACGCTGCTTATCGTCGTTTCTTACCCTTCGACGCTGCGTGCGCGCAGGGTCGTGCCCTTGATCGAAGACGACTGGGCCAGGAGGCCTCATCGTGCCGCCGGTAAGTCGCCATTGTTCGACTCTGTTGGATGCGCGTTTTTTTTCTAGTTTCGTTTCGCACGCGTGGATACCCCTCCTGATCGTTTACCACCGATCGAATCCGTGACACAGCCCGATGTCGTGGCTCGGCGTCGACGACCGTTTCACGAGGCGTCTACGGTCGTGTTTCGAGTCGCGATTTCGTCAGAATGCGAGCAGTTTCTTTTCCTTTAAAGGTTAGAGAACGCTCGAAAATACCGGGCTTCGCCGCGAGCCGAATGGCGCTTTTACGTAACGAGAGCCACGCGAAAAAGGGCGGGAATCGAACTCCCGATCGTGTGCTTTGAATAGGTGTCGCGCGACACCGACGCCGCTCTTCTCTTCTCGCAATTATTTATTCGTTTAAATGGATAGCAAGCCTACCGTTTTAAACATTCTCGTAGAAATCACGCAAACGTATCGTTATAGTTAAATTTCACTCTTATCAAACTTTAAACAAATATGACCTATGAACTAAATATTCGAAAGTTTTTCAACTAAACATGTACAACGATCTATAAACTACACATTTTTTAGAAATTTTGTTTTCCCTTTGAACACCCCGACGAAAATAATGATACGTATACGAAGAGATTCGTCTTTGTAAAATTTAACGAACAGTCGTTTCGCGAAACGTTCGATGGCAACCGAGTAAAATATGACTTCTCGTGGATGTCACGACGAGGCAGGAAGTAACGTACCGGTTCTTAAACACCTCGTACTGACCCAGATGTTAGAACGAGTTAATGGATGTGTATTGTAGTCGCATTTCTGTCGCGAAGCCATCGCGCGACGGCACTCTGTCGAGCCTCGAAAGAATTTCTACTTATTCCACTGAACCGTGAATGTTACGCAATTACAATTTTCAACGCGTTTTCTTCCGATCGCAAAACTAGACAAAACATGTGTACCAGTGTCTTTACGAAAGTACAATAGAAGTTGCGAGTAGATAAGAACTTTTCACGATCCAGTGAAAGGTGAAGAAAAAAATGTTTAATTCCACCTGGAAAACGCTTACCAAATAAACGTATAGAATTCAAGAAAAATATATAAATATATCGTTTTAGTTTATCGTTTAGTAGCTGTGCTTTTACCAGGTGTTTGAATAGTCCCGTCGGATACGTTGTGATTTATTCTTACAAAACGCTCGCACGACGCTGAACAATTTAAGCAAAAATGTTTCGAGAGGAAATGCGGTTACATAGCCGGGGATTAATTACAGTTGCTTCTAGATTACGTAGCGTAATACTTACCTTTAATAATGATCGGGTTACCAGGCGAATGAGGTATCGAATTCAGCTGTCTGGTAATCAATTTAATGGAACAACGCCAAAAAAAAATTGAACGATAACATAGGAAAAAGTTGTTGAGTCCAAGTCCATGGTTAATCGAATTCATAAGTAGATGGGGATGGTTCTGCCTCCCGTACGTAAAGAGTTACATGTATGTTACAATTTAAAACTGTTACGCATAAAAAATGATAAATTGGACATGAAAGGGTTAATGGAACGCGGCGCATTAGCGAGGGAATACGTCGTGGTCTGTTTCCATGGGTTACCGCGGTGTTATTTGTCGGTGCGAATACAAAGCATGGGCCGTGAATTACGCGTTCGTGCAGCGCGAATATGTAAACACGGTCACCGCGGTGAATGATAATATCGAGCGCTCGTACCGATCATCGCAGTGAAAATTTCGCGGTGACATTCCTTTGCAACCGCGCCTCGTAATTCTTCCACGGTAATTCTTCGCTTCGAGATAGAATTGTAGTATAGGTTTCGAGAAACTGACTCATCATCGCCACTGTTTACGTTTCTTCGGCTCGAGCGACGCGTCATATTAAACGAAAAACCCGTTGCCCGAACTTGAAAGCGATGCTACTCGCGTATCAACGTGGAAATGCGTATTTAGACGTTCCCCTATAAATCCAAAGCGATCGAGATGATTCCACGGTACGAACAATCGTGTCTAGCGTGCCAGCGCGTATGTATAATGAAACGGACAGCCGATAAATATTCCACTCGTTCGCCTCATCGACGTTCGCTACGTGTGTGGCTCGGGTCTAAATAGGTTTGGTTGGACATTCTGTTTGCGATTACCGAAGATTGCGATTTCACGAAATGGAAAACGGAGACGATACGGATTCGCGAAGAAGCGAAAGTTGTATCCACCTACTCTCGCATATCACGAATGAGGACAACCTTTGGTGTTCGGAGCTTTTACGTTGAACATGGTTAATCGGTTATACAACGACTCGCAGGGTCTTCGAAAATCGGTAATAGGTTGTTCCGAGTGGAATATTTTGTCGAATTGAAGACAATCCCGTGCAATTCGGAAGCGAGGACTATTTCTATGTAGATATTCGTCAAAGGAAACTCGGATAAAAGTAATTATAAAATAATATCGTTAACCGTGTTGTAATACGCCAATGCGTATTCAGGTTGAACGCTCTGTGGAAAGAAACTACTGGACGATGGAATTCTGTTTGTTATTGTCGTATTGTATTATTGTCTTATTATACGATGTTTGTCGCGTAATTGCGCAATGTTTTTGTAGTTTCGATTGTGAAGCGTATCTCGAGTCTTCGTCAAGAGTACGTAGAACAAGGTCGACTCGCGGAGACGTGGCGTTAATTCCTAACGAACTGGCAACTTCCTTTGCCGTCGATCCCAAATCTCCGCTGACGTCAATGCTTCGTCTAAACAAACCGAGAACTTTTTTCGCCTCTTGCTTCTCGTTTATATTTTTACAAGAATAAAAATTCCCTTTAATGAAACTCAACTTTTCGTATTTTAGATTAAAATACAATTTTTATCGATTACATGCGATAGGACTCAAAGTTTTTTTCGAATATTATCCATCGAAAATCGGCGAATACGCTGCGTGCATTTAGCTGGAACGTTCTGTGAGCGACGGAAAGCTCGCAGTATCCAGTCGCGTTAGTCGTGGACCAACGGCGAAGAGAGATCTAAGTGGTTCGTTCTTCTTCTTTATATGGGTCTAGCAGTGTCCAGTATCGTTCCCCGCCGCTCTTACCGCTCTCTTTCTCGCGCTGACCGATGCGCTCTCTCGCTGTCGTTTCAATACCTGTTTCTCGATCATTGCCTTATCTAGCACTGGCCGTTTCGCCCCGTAGAATAATCCGCCACCTCGAAAATCGTGTTTTCCGATCGTGGTCTATATCGGTATTATTCCAAAGTAGGGAATGCTCCCTTCCCTAGACGTGGCGCTATCCACTGATACGTGCAATAACGGATTTCGAACTGAAATTTCGTTACATTGTAATTAGGTAAATTTGTAGCGCCTATAGGGGAAGAATGATAAATGGTTTAATTGCAGGATCTGAACGACAAACGGCTCGTCGAGTGCTTAGATACCGTTTTATCATCGGTGACATCACATTGCAGCACTTTATTCGGTTATCGTGTAACAATAAAAACGGGAGCAACCAGATATCTAGCCGCGAAGCAAATTAACCGATGGCGTTGCCAATAATATCTAGGTCGCGTTGTTTCCATACTATATCGTAGATTTCACATTTTAGGCTAAGTCTACAAGAACGAGCGAGATAGCGTAACAGCGAACGAATCCCACGATACGTGTTCTCTACGCGGTCGAAAACTTGCGAAGCGACGACGTAATATCCTATCGCAAAGTGAATATTTTTAATAGCAAGAATGTAACATCTTGGAAAGGTAGAAAGAATGTAACATCTTGGAAAGGTAGAAAGAATGTAACGTCTGGAAGGGAAAATTCCTCTCGTGGAAAATTAGACCCCCAATAGAGTAGGAAATAAAACTGGATTAGCCGTGAATGCTGTCGTCGGCAGTTAGTCCCCATTCAAGGTATACGAGGGGAAATTCCCCGACGAACGGGCTCAGCTGGTACACAACACCTGCGCGTACCTACCCGACCTACCTTGATTGATTTCTGGTGGCCATGAGGTTAAGTGCACGGACTACCCGTCGACCCTGATCATTTCCGTGTGGATTTCCAGCTGTTGTCGGGGTCTACGGACACGTGTACACCTAGAATTTCGGTACCCTCCAGTTATTCGTCCTATTGTTCTCTGTGAACGACCGTCAAAGGTAACCAATTGCCCTTGCACCCCTGGGACACAATAAAATCAGAAATATTCGTCGAGCCTTGGCCTTTATTGGCGGTACACAGAAATATAAATATAATAAACTAAACGATGGTTAATTAAGGGAATGGGAAATACGAGAATATTTTTTTCACAATATTTCAAGTAATTTTCAATTTAATTTAATAGAATTTCGTGAAACGATCGATTGCATTCGGTCGTATGCCGTATGTGTACCGAAAGCTTAGTAATCTAATCTTAATCTCTTCTAATGTAACCTACGGTGAAGCTGATGTCTCGCGTCAAAATGCACGGTATCTTCGATACGTATTCGAACAAAGTTATCTTAAAAAAGAAAATGTTCAATTAATTTTACATGGTGACACGGTGGTAGGCGAAAACGCCGCGAAAATATTACGACACGTTCAATTATGATAAGTGAAAGGCGAGATATAGCTCTTTTACCGCCTTAAAAAAGATTATTCGTAGTCTTGTACGGTTGGTAACCCTTCCTTTGGGACGCACCTGCTTAACACAGCGTGGCCGGCGCTAATCTCAATTAGTCTTTATTGCCGGCTTGGCGACGCTGGACGACCACGAGTTTCATGTGCGACGCGGCTTAATACGCCCGCCGCGACCTCACACGTGCATTCCAGATACGCGGAGCTCCGCCGAGCCGGACGAAGAAACGCGAAACGAGACTCGTCAGGTGTAAAGACCCACCTGTACGTCCGCCTCGAGGCATTGGTGACGGTTGTTAATCAAGAATTTATCGGGAATAAATAAACTCGGGAAACGGGTAATTTAACCCCTCGAGCACAGCGACGTTCGATCTGCGCCGGTATAATCTTTGAGAGGCGGAGGGCGTATCTTTACGTTATACTCGTGTTTACGGACAGAATGTTTGCCGCCCGAAGGCAAGGTGGCGCAGGTGTCGTATGCGCAAATCTCGTTTCAATCAACGTATTGTTGCCGCGACACTGCATTTTCTTTCTTTTCTTCGATGTTCACAATATGAAATAATTACTGGTATAAAGCTTTGTAAAAAAAAGTTTTAATCTTTGTTATCTCAATGTAAATTTCGCGATATAAACGATTTCCACGTTGGGTGGGCGCGATACTTTCGCATCGATTGTATCAAAGAGGACCGAAAGCATCGGTCGGAACATTCGATATGCTTGTTTATGGTACGATTATTTATCCCGTTTACTTGGCGAATTAACCGCATCGACTAAAAATTGCGAGCGTTACACGCGAGTATTTAATCATTATTATCATCGAATCGGACGCGATCGTTAATTTGCGAATCGATTTATGAACTTCCGTAACCTTGATAACTTCCATTATAGCTTGTTCGGCTCGTCTCGGCGAGTGTTATTGCGTACAGGGTAAAAAAGTGTAGCATTCCGCGAGAGAAAAAGGAACGAAGGTCACCTTGAAGTTCCTTCTGCGTCTCTCCGTCCGCGAAGAAGCTGTTTCAGTCGCGTCGGTGTCCTCCACCCGAACGACTTCCGTGAGAATCGGTTTTTCGCTTTGCGATTCGAGCAACGAAAATATTTACGCCGCTCGGTCGAATTTTCTGCGATTATCCACGAAAGATATATGGAAATGTACATTCTAAATGGACTCGTTTCGAGGGCATCGCGTAAAGCGTTAATCGGAAATACTGCAAACTGAAATAATAGAACAAATAAAATCGTTATAATTATTCGCGAACGTTAGCTACCGGTTTTCGTAAAATACTGGGAATTATCGCGTACTAATTGGACAGGGGGGCGTGGCGAGCGTAGATGAAACACCGATCCCGGCGGTTTCTATCCAACTTCGTGGGACGAGGGAATAACCCCGTAGCGCGTGCTCAAAGGTTGCGCCTAAGGTCTCGGTGTAAATGGATCTTATTCACGTGCGGTGCGATCTCTCTCTTGCTTGGTTTGTTTAGCCGACGGCCGTCTCGTTCCCGTTCACGCTCACCGCGATTCTCGCTACATGATTCCCGGCTAATTGGCCGCAGCCACGAAGACAACGTGGCCGTTGTGCATTAAAGAAGTTTACCAAGCCAATGCGCGTTTTAAGTAGGTAAATCACGACGTTGCTACCGCGGAACGATGACGCTCAGCACGCGGGGTTAGCTCTCGTTTTGCCGTCGGCTGTTTCAGACACTCCTCGTTCACACCTCGTCGTTCGAGGCACTTGCAATTGCGTTATTAAAATTCTTGTACGCAGGATGAGTCAAACAACTTGATCCAGCTTAAATAACTGTTAAACTAATTTCAACCGATCCACGCCAGAAATATTTTTTCGATACTTGGAATAAAAAGTTGAGGTTCCGAACAGGCTAAGAACTCGGTAGACGAGGTTCTGCGGCAAGGAATTCCTCGAGGGTTGTATTGTCCGTTCCTTTTGCTCAGTCTGTTGTAACGTATCGGTATGACATCTCCGGCCGGAGCCCGCCAAGTGTTAAGTCGAGCGAATGCGCGACAGGACAATGCGATAATCCGATTTTCAATTTGTTACGTCAAACTTATTTACAACGCGGACGTTTTTCTCCGGTCCACCGCGCGCGTCGAGCGGATAATCTTTGATAGCCTGTGATGGGTAGTAGGAGGAGGCGGCAGTCGTCGGGTATTGCGTTCGTAGGGCGTTGTGTGCATCGGCGTTCCACGATGTACATTCTATTAGGTCCGTTTCAATCCCATTGTGTCGCGTTCGAATCCAATAATAGAGCGGTCGAATAAACAGGGTACGGCTCGTCCTTGATATATCGACCTCCTTACGAAAGCTCGGACGTATTTTTAATTCGCGAAATCACTTGACCGGCAAACGGCTGTTTTCTCGGGTTACAACACTCCCGTGCGCCGCGACGCCGCGTCTCGCGCTCTTGCGCGTAACACACCGTCGTCATTTGATTCGTCTAGCGACGCGTCTGGGATATTTTTTGCCACGCCGTTATATTCCTGGTGCCGTGTTTCATTTTTGTCGATGTAACGTCTGACGAGGTTCTAGAATGAATTTGCGTTTCCCTGTGACGCAACACCAATGTTCGTCAAACCGGAGGTCGCGACTTTTACGAGAAGGAATCTTTCTTTCTATTAATATATGTAGTGTTCGTCAAAGTTTAACGACTATCCAAGTATATTTTAACTAAGAAATTCAAAGAGAAATAGTAAATGAAAAGAAGGAAATTACGGCTTCCGATACGTAGCGTGAAGTGTAAATACGAGCTCACTTAAAGACAGAGAAATTAACGCTAGAGTTTGGAGGCACGACACGGTTTTCAGTGGACGCATTTGCCTTTCGCCGTGGCAGCGTATCGGCTCACGTGGCGATAGATGTTAATCACGCTACTCCACATCGCGTGGGTACGGTTAATCGCATGACAAATATATAGACATCTATATTCGCTTGGCTCGAGCCGAAGAATTTATATAGGGAGGAATGCGCGACTCAGCACACCTCAAAGGATCACACGTCGAGTCACGTGTGTTTTGCCGGGACGTGCCTCTCGATTTATGAATAGGTCTCTTTACTTGCGGCACCGGCACGTGAACGCTTTGAGGAACTATAAAAATAAAGGAAACACCGGTCCCTAGACTCGCGAATCTACGGGACAACTGACGACCGACGGATACAGATGGAGGACCGTGGTGGATTTAGCATGCTTTTTAAACGACCGAAAATAACCCAGTCAAGTTGAAGTTTGAACACTAGTAATTTAAGATACAATTATTTACTAATAAAATTATAAGTATAACTCCGATTAAATTTGTTCGACGAAACCCAATCCAAACGGAACTCTTTGAATCCAAGTTTGACGTTATGTCACGCGTTACGCATGCTATAAAATATAAAAGAAGAAATTAATATTGCGCTTTAACATATGTAACTTGATTGAGAGAAATATTCGTACCATACTTTTGGCAGTTGCTCAAGTTTAAAATTCCTTGCTAACAATTATCCAGTCAGCAGATCAGGAAACGTACAAATTATCGACGAAATAATAGCGCGGAGAAAGTGACGTTATTTGCAACAAAGTGCGGTGATATGATAAACAGAAACTGTCGCTCGATGTTTTGACTTGTCCGAATACTTCGGAAACACGATATCTCGTGCTTGTTTATTTTAAGAAATCCGTCCCCGCGAAGTATGGTGCATGCATGCACCTCTGCTAAGCGGTCGGCCATTAAAACAATTGACCGCCGGCTCCGTAGCATCGGACGATTTGGAAGTTCTGTGAAAAGATCGCAGCTTGATCCCCTTGTGTGTTTGTCGTTAGCGATTCTTGCTTTTCCCGTCGCGGCAGAGATTTCTCTAAAGCCAAGATAGCTGTTAGCGGTTTTCTTTCTTTCTCCCTCTGTTGCTCTTTCTCGCGAGAAAGGCTGCATCGCCGAGTAGAGGACCACGCGTATATTTAGACGGGCTGCAGACACAAAACGACTTACCACCCCACCTTCCCTTCTCTTCTCTTCTCTTCTGTTCTCTTCGTTCTTCTCTTCGTTCTTCTCTTCTCTTCTCTTCGTTCTTCTCTTCGTTCTTCTCTTCTCCCCTTTCTGCACCCGATCTTTCTGCGTGCGAGCGAGCGCTTACTTTTTTTCGTTTTACTTTCCTGGCTGTTATTGAATACAACCTAGGGGAGGCGTATCGCCATCGGTCAAAACTCGACCTCTGCGGCTTTTTCTATGCTTCTCGATGTTTTGACGCGTCGTAGGTACAAAAAAGCGAAGGACGACTCTGGCTTTCTCGCTGCTCGAGACGAATAAAATCGTTAAATAAAATGAACGAAAAGGTTTGGCTAGAGCAAAGGAACCGACGCAGAGGAATAGTAACGCGCGCAAGTTTGCGAGTTTCTCGATGAGCTCTGATTGAAATGAATTACTTAAAACAATTTACAAGCGACACGAGTATGAGAAGAGTTAAAATATGCTCTATTTATCATGCTGAAATACAGCGCGTAGACAACGAATGGTCCGTAAAGGAATTCAGTGCTGTCGTAGCAGTTGGCAATAATGATGTTTCGAGAGATTCTCCGAAATGATACCGCTAGCTGGCGTTCCAAGGTGACCTTAAGGATTGATTCGAGAACGTTGAATATTATCTAGAGTAAATAGAATTATGCAACCAGCAACGATGAAAGTGAGATTTCGTTAACAGATTTATAACCATTCGTTCATATACGAACATAATGCTATCTGATTAATGATTGGATCATACTAACCGGACAGGGCACGGCAGGATACACAAAATAGGCTGTCCGCTCGCATTACCGTCGTGCACCGTTTAGGTGTGGTTTGCATTTAACGCTGTTCTCCTTGACTTGAAATTAAATTGAAATTTTCATCGGTGCAGTTCCTCGATAGATTTTTAATTGTTTTATTTCGAGGAATTTTCGAGGGTTCATTTTCCGATAAATAACGCGTAGTTGTATAGGTCGAAAGCTCTCCGCGGTTCTAAAAGTCACCCAAGACGTGCGTGGATGTTTGTTGTTTGTTTTCTTTTTTTTTTTGCTTTGGGCCGGTCCGACGCGCGACCGGCAAAGGACGAGAGGGTTCGTGTCGCGAGAAAGGAACGGCTGAAGTAAGGTGCGGGTTAAGGGAAAGGGAGGGACACAACTCGTTCAGACTTCATGAATCTAAAATTACGAAGGCGTTTATTTGTCGGTTTTGCTCTTTTACAACGCGCATGCTTCCAAGGTCACCAGACGCAACGAAACGAGATTCCACGTTACGTATGTGCGGCATGCGCCGCGCGTACACGCACCGAGCGACGTGTGCATTAACGCTCGCAGGACCTGCTCTAGAGCTGGGGACTACACGTCGAATTTTTCTGTATTCGTAGAATATAGTCGTCTGTCGCGTCGAGAGGCTTAAAAAATGGTCGAGGTTCACCTATTCGTTTACTGTTGGTAGCAAAGCAACGATCTCCTGACGTAACATTTTGGTAAGGTCTAACGTCCTCGTATGAATAGTTAGTCACCTGTTCGTTTTAGTTGATCGATCGGCGAGCTGTGACTCGCGCGTGCAACTCTGCGTAAAGACAATTGTCTCCGCTATGCCTTCCTACGTTTCTTTCCTTCTCAGACGCGACTAGTCTCCCCTTTCTCCGAGTTCCTTTACCTCCCGTCTCGAGTCGCGAAATTTCTTTCCGGTTGGCAGCGTTGCGCGCTCTGGCGCCGCGGATGAGTGAATCTTCGCTTCGCCTCCTTCCTCGTGAAAGGACGGCCAAGTCGCACGCGGTACCGCGGCGAAACAGGACTCGCGTTCTCTTTCATGGAAGAAACCCTGCTGTAAAGCGACCGCGGCAGTGTAAACGCCTCGGATAAACAGCACGTGCACGCGACGCGTTGAAACGCGAGGCGCACGGCAACCAACGCCAGGAGATAAACAAGATTTGTCAGGTTAACCCTCGTGAAAGTATCCGTTCTTTTTTTTTTTCTAGGCAAGTTTTAGGTGGTCGTTACTTTTACACGAATTTAACAGGAATTTTAGACAAGGTATACATGTGTCTTTTTCTTTGCACTCGTATATATTCTATTTCAGTTTTATTAAAATTCTCGACGCGAAACGATCGACGTATTTATTCTAGAAAACACACTCGCCTAACGCCTACGGTACATCTTTGATATGCAAAACTGCATCTTCCGAGGCGACTCGCGACGTTCGTGGCGCCTCGGATCGCGGTAGGCCTGTATGTCACTGTTTCCTTTTTTGTCAATCGGACAAGGCGATTTCTCCCGGAGAAAAGTCGTCACAACGAACAGACGGGAAAGTCTGCAGTCCAATCGCGGACTGGATTCCTGTTGCCAGACGAAACAAAAATACACCCGCCTGCAAAAGTCAAGCGAGTCTTGTGAATTTCACGTTAAGCTGGTGTCTATAAAATGTCGTTTATTTCTAAAATGAAAACTTCGCGGCATGGCAACAGATAACAGAAGTTCAACTATATTCAACCATCGGTCGCTGTACGTTAATTCTATAGAGGCTAGAGAGAAGGATTTATTACGATAATAGATGAGTAAGGAAGATGAAGTCTTGTAGCTGTAAGAGAAAGAAAACGGTTATAGGTTAGAGTGTATATTGTTAGATTTGCGATAGTCTACGGTACCAAAGTTAGATAATAGATGGACAGGTAATTACTATAATCGAAACGAAGAGAATTTTAAATTAGAGTCCGACCCTTAAACGGTTTCTTTTCGAGACGCTGTACGTAACAAGAACGGCACGATAAACGCACGCTTTGCGTTACGTTCGACGAATTTAATTGCGAGTCGAGACGACAATGACGCCGACCAGTCGACATTGTATGCAGAGTCGCGAGTAATTGAGCCGGAAAGGGGTGCCGTCAATTTCGCCTAAGTACCGGGAGAAATTGGTCGAGAGAAGAGAGTCAGTCCGTCAGCCGTCGGCCGTCGGCCGTCGGCGCGTCGCGGTTGGGAGAAATTGCGGACAACGTTCGCGTCGTCTCGTATTCAACGTGTCGGACTTGGAATGACACGGCTACGAACCCTTTCACGGACGGCCGTAAGTGCAAGGTACATTGTAACCAAATGAAACAATGTAAAACCCATGGGCTTCAATTCCGTTCTGGGGTTATTGATGTTCATTGATTATGTAGGCGACGCTTTCTTCGGGCCGCGGGTGCGGACGGAGAAATTGCGTGCCTCGTGCGTGTAATATCCGGCTTTGTACCATGTGATTTTGATCGGGAAAAAGGAGCACTGCCGCGTGTACCGATTCAATGTCGAGGCTGATATAGTCGCATGAAATTAGGCTCTTAGGGTATTTATATTCGACTAGCTTCGTGCTATTTGTATTCGACTGGCTGAATATTCGAATGCATCGTTTTCACACATTTTTCGATTTCACCTCGAAAGACCAACTGTGGGACATTGCCAGATAGGCTTGGTTCGAGCTAGTCTTTCATCGTCCGAAACAAAAGTTGCTGATCCCGCGAATGTATTTAATGACTTGACGAGGGATCGGATACACGATTCGACCTGTAAAAGCATAGAGTGAAATATGGACAGTCCGTGGGGGCCCCTCTCGGTCCCTGTAGCGTTGTAATCCGGTTTAATGCACTATCGTTTCGTTTTATTACACGCGAGGCAGCGGTGTGTTCCATGTGACAGCCAAAACATTGTTGGCACAACGGAACATGACTAGCGATAAATCACGGTTCGCTTACCTACCGGGGCCACGATCGAATTTCCGTTCCTTCTGAAATGAGAACAGTAACGACAGCGCGAAGAATTCGTCGAAGAACAAAGGGCGTCGATGTTGCCGCATATCGGTTTTCAGTAATCGATACTTTGCCTTGCCACCTGCGAGGGATTAACTTCTTTCAATTTCGTGGAAGACTCACGCTCGCCGCTTTGCGAGTACGTCGAGTCGATAGCGCTGGGGTTTGTTTACGTCTGTAACTGGAACATTACACGGTAGTCCAGTCGTTATTTATCTTAAGCCTGCAAGCTTGTTTACAAAATGTGTTCCCTGGTGCGATATTCTTCCAAACTCGATTCGCTATATTCGAAAAATTCTATTCGATTAGTTTCGACTCTATTCGAGAACATCGCTTAACCTCTGCGGTGTTTTATCGTAGAAACGAGTTGCGTCGTCGAACGGTTTACTGTTTTTTTTTTTTTTCTTATTCGTTGTGATTTCGTGAAACTTGTCCTGATTTTACGAGGCCGACTCGTAAATAAATATAGACGAACGTGCAGCCCATCTAACGTTGCATAACGTTTACGTGGTTTGAATTATGTAAAAAAATCGTGATCGAGACGACAAATGTTTCCTTAATACAGGGAACATAGCACAATTCGAATTCGGAATAGCAAAGCAGCGTTGGGGAATCCAAACGGTTTCAAGTATTTCCTTCACCTCGTAACTGCTTTTCATCGTATTTTAACGTTATCGTTATCGTAATAAATAATTGGACGTTTTTAGCTATCCAAAGTTAACTAGCATTAGTAGTATTCGTACGGATATATTTGTTTCCTAAAGGAGACTCGAAACAAAAGCCGAAATAGTTGTTACTCTGAATAATAATGATTATACCGGCTACTCCCTAGATTATGACTTTTTTAAGGAAAGTTTACGTAATAAACACTACCATTTCAAGTCCGTAAACATCGCGAACAGATGCATTGTGTATAATCTGGTGGCTCGTAAGTTGTCATCCTGTTTCATCGGTATTTATCGATCGAGTAAACCCTTCGGAATACGCTTACTCGAGGTGCAACGCTCTCGTTCCTCGTTTTTTTTCGGTTATGCTCGTTTACACGGCATTTGAACGTAACTTTTTTACTCCTTCCCGTCGGGTAGAGTTTACCGATCCTCCGAGAAAGCTTGAAAAAAGGTATCGGCCTTCCGTTTCTCGTGGACTCGACTTCTCTCGTCGTGTTTCTGTAACGAGACTCTAAAAAAAAAAAAAAGGAAATAAAATGAAAAAAGGGGACACACTGCGACCGAAGCGAAGATCCAAAGGAAGGAGAAGTATCGAAAACAGGACGAGTCTCGATGCGATTGGATCGTGTGAACCAACCGCTCGATGCGCGATTCTCTCTTTCTTCTACTCCCCCCCCCGCCGCCGCCCTGCCCATCGCCAAGTCGCCTTATTCCCTCTTCCCGACCGTGGTCTCGTCTCTTTTCACTTTTTTCCTCGCTTTTTGCGACTGTTCACATTGTCATGCTGGGCGCATTTTCTGGCACTTACACCTCGCTTTTTTAAACGCGTTCGACGAATCGCTCGATTCCCAAGAGAAACCACATCCTCTGCGCTTTGTATTTCGCGATACGGATTTCTATTCGTGTATCGTTTGTTTACTATTCGTCGTTATATTTTCAGAGATTTTCGATCGATGTAAATTTCGCGTCGTAAAAATAATCGATACCGCGCGTTCTCGATCAATTTTCTCGCCGAGATCTTTTGTTCCCTGTTCGGACTCCGATGTTCCACGTTCCGCGGGTTTTGTAAGTTCGCGTGTAAGCGGCACGCTAAGTACGTGCCTGGTGGTGCTTCGAAGCCGACGCGACAGCGACGGTCACGAGCCAAGCTGAAAATGCAACGGCATGCGAACCAGTCGAAAGTTTATATCCCGAACGACAAACGGCGTCTTACGTGAGCCGAATACGAGCGTCGCCGATGATTTACAGAGATGAATCCCGTTTGATGGAAGACGCTAAGCGCGCCGCTCGTGGTTCGATCGTTGTTGGCGCCTGCCAAGAAGTCGGTAACCTAGCCTTCCTAGTTCCCACGTGCTCCTTAAGTCCGGTTCTCACGGGCCCGGAGGAATCTCGCGGTGGATCTGTCACTTGCGATTGTCCCGGTTGCGATTCACCGATGTTCCCCGGATCGTTAATCCGTTGTATCAGCCTCCCGAAGACGGTTCAAAAGGGATCGGCGCCGGATCTTTTTGTATTCCTGCTCTGGGAACCGGTCGCGTCGATTTTATTCGCGAGATCCCTTGATTTATGAGCGATACCCATCCTAGAGGAAAAATGAAAAAAGAATTCTAAGCTTAGGCACGCATCGAACGCAAGCTGACGCAGCGTAGGATCTCGCAAACAGTATACGGCGAATCCCACCTTCGCGACGAGGACGAGGGACGGAACGATGGCCAATGTAAACCTAGGGATTAAAGGTATAAGAATTGAGAGATGACTGCGCGTCGCGAAAAGGATAAACGTCGATATCGCTTCGATTGAGGGGTTGAGAGTTGGTTTATCCATTAGCACCGCCTAGGGCGCCGGTAACCCCTCGAAGCAGCCCCGGCGGCAGGGATAATTAACTCGGGTCGGTAGCGCGCGATGCTTTCTCATGTTTTTGCGTGGAAGAATCACGGAACGGATTCCAAGCAATCCGCGAACAGTCCTCGGTCACGATTCAACCGAGTTACGCAGAATTCCCCGGGAAAGCACGTCGCGGTAGGCTTCGCGCTCAAGGTTTCGAGGAAGCCTGGTTGCGCTCGGTTCTGGCAATCTCGTTGCAGATGAAAGATAACCGTAAACCAATCGGAGCCCGTGGCTCATTTGAGGAACGTCCATGTTCCGATAACGCTGCTTTGATCGTTAACGTCTACCGAGAAATTGTCAGGATTTCGAGCGTGACTTCACTCTGTGTCATGCAGCTTCTTCGAAAACTTACCGAGGCGGACTACCCGAGGAAAATTTTTGCAGATTCGTATCGGTCTTTGTATTCGCGTGCGTTTATGCAACGAAAACGAACCGAGTCCCTACCGTGAAACGAATCCGATGTAATTTTCCTCGACGCCTTTGGACTCGTTTCTCCGTGGAAAATAATGTGTCGTCGCGTTAATCCACCGCTTGTCTCGGCACGTAGCGCTGCACTCGTTCGACTCGTAACTGGAACAATTATACCCGCGTGGATTTTTTGCTCTCAAATTGAGAGATAATTAATCATCGTGTCGCGACGTTACGTGTTTTAACGTCCATGTGGATTCGCGTAATTCCACGTTTCTTTTAACGGTTGACCGAGAATAACGCGTTCGCCGTGCAGTCGCGACGAATCTTTCCTAATTCAATTAACGGTCCTCGCACGACATTCACGCCAACAGTTATTAATAACTGGACATATTTTCTTCTGTTTCCAAGTATTTTTCAAATACATTCGTGGCGTTTATGTCGAATACCACCAAATTTTCAAGACCAAACTTGGCAGACTCGTTAAACTAATTCTAAAGGTACACCATGCCGAGATTCGTATCGCGTTAAACACCGATTCAAGGTCTTCCGTTTTCGTCGCAAAGTTTAACGCTAAGGTAGCGAACGCATTGGTCTTTCAGCATAGGAAGACCTTGAACAGTCGGCGCCGATGAAGCGCGACGAATCACCTCTGGAACGTGACTCGCTTCAGTTCCACTCTCAGACGTCTCCGACTCGGCGTGGTCGTCTTTGTTGCGATCATTTTCCCTCTGTTCTGTCTTGGTTTCGTTCGACCGGGCACAATAAACAAATCTTGCCCATCTGCCGTAGTCGAAGAATCTCTGTTCGACGCAACAGATCTTTTTACAAGCTTCACGCGCACATTTGCACAAAGACGGCTACTTCAACCTTCAACTTTCTTTCGCGTATCGCTACGATGACCTCTTTTCAAGTAGGCTACCATCGGCGTCGTGGTCTGTGAATCCATAGCAGATCCGTAGAGGCAGATCCAGAACCGCTTGTATGGCAAGACCACTATCGAGCGACCCATCCGCATGGGTGACATCGCAATCCTCTGGCAATCATCTCTATCGGAAGAGGTTACAAAGTCTCGAGCATTTATGGGTACTACGAACGCAACCATTCGAAACCAGCGGACAAACGATAGATCTCTATTGCTAGACTCGGTCGCGCAGAGCTAACCGAAGCAACGCAGTCATTGCAATCGTGGATTACGTTTTGCCTAAATTTCTACTGGAGTTTCTTCGCAGAGATCTCGATCGTCCGCGCGGATCCAATAGCTGGTTCGTCGGAACGATGATCGTTCCACGGTTACCGCACACACACACACACACGTATCTGGCTAGCTACGCATAAACGACCATGCTCATGGATCGCGAGGCGTAGGTATGCTTATCAGCACGAAACGATGGTGGGATCGGCCGAAAGGCTTGGCCAATACAAATGCATCGCATTACGCGTGCACTGACTTGAGCCGCAGCCGCAAGGTCGGCATTTCTGACGCGGGCATGACATCACGTAGGCGTGCACGATGGAGTATATCGTCTGCAGGTATAATACACCGCGTACGCGTCCCTGGGCCCGAGGAACGCTCCGTGTTTACGGACTTTTGAAGAATCTCGCTTGCAGTGTGCAAAACAGGCCTACCATGTCGATTGCTTTACGAGTTTTTAGGGACTAAACACCCCAAAAACGGAGGACAATTAATTCTCTAGCGGTCGCATCGAATCGTTGGTTCGTACAAAAATTTGCAAAGAGTGGATCACCAAGACTAGACTCTCGTACCTAGTGTCGACTAAGATGCCTCGACGATCGTAATCGAGGATCGCATTTTGCCGAACCCTGTCTGCCACGGATGCACCGTGACTCGAGCCGATCGAACTCCTCGCAGGGATTTGTCTCCACTGTCAATGATAATTCGTAGCGTAGCGCAGACTCGGATCGATGCTTTTCGATCCCGATGGATCTCAGCGATGGCAGATTACCGTAGCTGCCGAGGCTTAATTTGCTCTGGCCGTCTTCAAAGCCTGATGGACGCCGCCAGCCTGCTCGCGGGTGCGATCTCAATCTGTCGGAGTACAAATCGATGCCATTCTCGATGGAGTTTGATTTGCATCGATGATCCCGTCTGAGAGGTACGGTCCTCCGTCCATTCGAATGTTACTCGATATCCGTCAAACGGACTAAGACCTTGCTAGCAGCGATGGCTTACTCATTGTATGGATACGATCTCTTCGAACTCGTTTACTGGCCATCCTGAGCTTGATTTACGCGTGCAATCTACCGATGGCGAATGGCCGCTTATTTCTCCCTCCCCCTCATTTGCCACTAAGTTAGCTGGCCAGGGTCTAACTCGAGCGAAATATCCGTCATCGGAGGTCCGTATCAGAAATCGAAGCTATCGAGATCCCCGCCTCAAGTTTGCTGTATTTGCAAGGCTCCTCGTTCCTCGGTGTCTCGTCGTCTCGAGGCTGCGCCGAGATGGTGATCGATCAACAGCGTCGATAAACCACCCGCGTTCTGCGGCGGTATGCTAAAACTGTAGCAGACGGGATCGTTTCGCGCAACAAGCGATAATAATCGCGCGTCAGGAATTAACGGCAGCTCGCACGTGTCCGAAAATACGACGTAGATAAACGTCAGACGCGGAGAGAGACGATCATGCCGTGAACTCGGTACTCATTTGTTTCCATCAGTTTCATGCAACCGAGGGTCATCGTTGCGAACCGTCAGAGGGGAGGAGAGGTTCGCGCGCATGTCGTTTATTCCTGAGTCACTCGATAATATAGCTGGTATTTTTACTGACCGACCTCACGCATCCAGTGACGCAGACGATACCTTCGCGAGATCGGGACGAAATGAAATTTTGGGGCATCGTTTAAAGGAAAACACCAAGATTCGTTAATTCCAGTGTGTATCAGAAATGATGGTTCGCGGAGCGATGTAGCGGTCCAGCATTCGGTCCGTAAAGTCGGTGAAACGAGGGGACCGCGTGCCTGACGGGTTATAACAGTGACTTTAAAGCGCGATGACTGACGAGGCCAGTTCGCGTCCCCAACGGAGAAGAAATTATGAGGAATTCCGAGTCGGCGTCCCGCTTCGCGCATCTGGGGGAGCCCGAGCAGCCTCTGACTTCTCTATTTCCCGCCGCGCGACGACTCCTTTGAGAGCCTCGCCGTGACCCGTCGCGTGAATGACCGAATCCAGCGGCGAGTTAACATTTTTGCCGGGCCCAGAGACACGCGATTTAATGGAGCAATTGAATCAGGACCCCAAGAGACCGTTTCGTGACGCGTGGCCTTAAATTAGAATTCCTATCCGCGAGGAGCTTCAACGTGGGTCGGAAAGGTCGAGATGCAATCGGGGACATAACGGTTGCATAATATTTGTATTATTTGTTCGGAGAATCCAGACTCGCGAACGCGTACATATTTTCACTTTGTTTTTTATAAAATTCCAAAAGAGAAATACAATGCTAAACCCGCGAATATTTTGTTCCGCATCGCCAAAGCTCGAGGGTTTACAAAATCGAGGAACTGAAAAACGGTGCTTCGCGTGTGAGCAGCCATTGTTTCTCGCTTTGGACTGTCACGGGCGGTTCGCGCGTTGAAAGATCGTAAGTCTTCCACTGCTATTAAGTCCAAGTTTCGCGCGTTGGAATGACAAGTGCGTCAGCCGTTTGTAACCATTCGCTGCAAGTTCGTTTTACTCTTTCGGCGCCGCTGACACTTGGGATGCGTCTCCGGAACGCCTTATTCGAATTGTTTTTCTATACGATTAATGTATAGTCGAGCAAACTATTTCTTCTGAAGAAAGTTGTACGACCACGATACGTATACTCGTTAGACTCCTTATTCTTGGATACGGATTGCGATGAAATCTGTGTACCGGGTTCGTTTTATTTCGAGTAAGCTTTGATCATTCCTGACCACGGGACACTCGCGCAAAAAGCTCGCTAAGATATCCGTTTGGCATAGAGGGACAAGAGACGACGACGCGTCGCGTTTGAAGAGCAAATGGTCGCACGAGGGGGGGTATTCCGTTGGTTGCGATGGTTTTCGTTGACGAAGGGAGGCGGAGGAAAGGAGATGGTCGGTGTGCTGGCACACTCAGAATGGAGTCGAGTGCCAGAGAGTCGGTTGTCCGTGTATTTCAGGCGGCACGGGCCACTGCACTACCCCTACCACGCGGAGTGCGCGCTATGTATATACGAGCACCTTTCATATACATATAATGCACGCACCCGGAGACACGTTTTGTGGGACCGATGGATAAATGTTGGTGGGGCTGTAGACGCCGATGCTCTGTTCTGGAATACTTGGACTGACGCTAACGTATGTCCCCTCGGCATTTGTGCTTGGCCATGCCGAGGAGGAGGGGTTGACAAAAAAAGAGTGGGGAGGGAGAGGGGTTTACGAATGCCGCGCGTCGCGCCGCGAAACTATTTCCCTGCGAACGACCCACGATGATAACCGATAAGGTTTTTGGGAAATGCGACCTCAGAGAGGGACAGAATTTTATTTATCGAGGCAAGCCATCGCGAATATTCACGAGAATATGTTTTTGATTTTTTTCAGGAAAACGAAGAAACAACGTAGTCGAACGTAAAACGGCGTTCGAAGAATTTCGCAGTCGCCGATTCGACGTTCTCTCGGTTGATGCGTGTCCGCTTATAAAATATATTTTATACGACACAGACGGGAAGAGTTTACGTTGTCTAAATATATCGCATTCAGTTCCAGTTCCGTCGAGCATGCGGCTGCGGGCGGAAAGAACGCGTTTGTCAAGCTTTTAAAAGGGTCCGCGCGCCTCCGCGTTATTATAATAACAATCCAACGTATTCGCACCACGGTACCGATAAACTTGCTCAGCCCTATCTTTAGACGAGGATTTATTCGAAATTATTCGAGTAACGTCCAGCTGGAATGAGAGGCACTGGTCTACGTACGCGATCAACGCCGGATATCGTGCGTTACGTACACGCGTGGCTCGTGTCGTATGTACATATGGTATACCCAGCCGATTGGCTACGGTCGGGCGTGGGTGGTGGTACATCGGATCGCTTCCACACCGGTGCGGGATAGAAAATGTTCGTGCAAGAGGTGGACACGACAAGCGACACGCGCGATCAACCGCGTTCGATATACATAGCGACGATTTATTCAATCACCGTGCGACTCGTCGTTACATATTCAACGACCGTACCAACGAGAATCGTAATTATTCGCGTAACGTACAATTATGCAATCTACGGTTGCTCGACTCTTTACAAAACGGATAATAAACGGACATTAATTTTTTTTACCTCGGCGCGGCGAATCAACGTTGCGGTGGGTAAGGGCCATTAATAGCGAGCGTTGTCGAGGAAAAGAAATAATGGTAGACCGCTCGCAGCTGGTTCGGACCAAGGGGATCCCGATAACGCGGTGTCGCGCGGTATACACTGGCGGTGGGCATTAACTTCTTGCGACGACTATTCGAATAGTCGATAGGGGAAAAAATGAAAGCGATCTTCGTACAGTTATTCGTACTATTTTCTTACGATCGGAGATAGGTGTAATTGTAAACCGGTCAAGATTGGAGGGAAACATTGCTAGAAAGGAACCAAGGAGAATAAAACAGACTAAAGGGGTGGAGGGACAGGGGATGAGTTGGTCGCAGCAATGGTCTGCGGTGATCGAGACCGACGACAAATACGGTCATAATTACGCGTGTAAGGAAGTGTAACAGCGAACCTGTCCCTTTTCTCTCGGCGAGGTTTGGCCATTTTCGGAGGCAACGCTTGTACGGACATCAAGATTTTTCTGTCGGCGCGCACGGGTCCCGGAGTCTGACTTATCGCGTCGTCCGATCTCCAACGAGGTTTCTGGCGCCAACGGTCGCGCGAATTTCAATTATTTACCTCGGTCGATGTTTAATGTAACGTGTTGTCGGATTTGACTCGCTCGGGGGACTGGAATCTTGCTACTTTCCAGTAGCACCGCTCCGCTTTCCATGTAGGATTCTTTTTAAATTCAGTTTGCACGGCTGCTGGACCGGACTAGGGTCTCGGGTGACCATCTCGGCTTGTAGAACCTCCGTAACTGCAAAAAGAAGAAACAGTCTGAAAATGGCCATTGGTATCGGGGCCCGTGCGATCGTCGAGGCAACTAGTTTAATAAAAGGAGCATTTTGTTTAAGCGTAACGCGAGTTTCGAGTACGTTATTTAGAAAGCGAGGGATGGGGTAAAAAAATAAACGGAAAACACGAACCGTACTGGACGAGCCACACCTACAGCCATGCAAATCCTCGAATACAGCCCACGCGAACCAACTCCTCGAGCCTCGAAGTCTGCTCGATCCGAGTACATACAACGAAAATCTGCCAAGTCAGCGTTAACGATCGCCTTAGCGTAACTCTCGAATGCTTGGCAAGTGGCGGCTGGGCGACAGCATCGACAGCGTGCTCGTTTTCGTTCTGGTTACTCTGTAAACGGTGATTTTGGAAAGGGAGGCAAGATGTAATTCGCGTTTTGAGCCGTGTTACGAGAAACGAACAGAGAAAACTGTTCCATGTATCAAACTATCGAACGTTTCGACCAAAAGTTTCGAGGGCTAAATCCATTCGTGCCGAACGAACTATTATCGAATGTTTTATATGGAAGACCATGTATATAAACGTCAGGGGCAACCGGTGACGACGCCGATGACGCCGACGAAGGCGACGTTCGTTCTGCATGGACCAAGTGCACCAGACGCAACGCGATGCTTGGCGTAGTTGGTGAATGGCCCCTTGATCCAGATTTTTGTAGGGTGATTTTTGCACACTCAGGGCCACCTATATATATAGCGCTCGGCACTCGGCATTGTATCGCCAGTTACCGCCTCGACGACAGCCGTACGATCAGCTTAGTCTGCCTGCCATTGCCTTCGTTTCGTTTTCTTTCCTATACCACTTTCCACTTCTGACTCGACTCTAATCACCAGGGGTGCTTTTCGATTTTCCGTATTGAAAACTTCTTTTCGATGTATAAAATCCGCATTCATTTATTAGAAACAATTGTTCGAGTTATCCGCATCGAATCCACCATTATCCGGCACTCGAGTCGTATTTCTAGTCGAGAGACGTTTCTTTTACGTCTGTAGAACGACGGTTAATATATTTCTTCGCGCGCCGCTTGTAAAATCGCGCCATTTGTCATTACTCTTGATGCGCATTAACATTCCCGTTCTTCACGAAAGAGGGGAGGGGAGGTTCGTGGACCTGTTACCATCGACTAGCAATATATCTTTTCTTGTTCGCTTCTTGCTTCGACGATGATTAAGGGGTGCATCAACGTCTCGACGACCTGCTTGTTCCAGGCGCTTGCACCCGGTTCTTTTGACTTTGTGACCGCGACACCTCTTCATCGATCGATCTTCACCTTCTCGAGATGACAGCTGAATACGTTTCCAAGTAACTGGCCGTCGCGTCATAGCGATCGAGTTGACTACGATACCACTGTGAGAATCAAATCCGATACCTTCCTCGGTTAATCGATACGCGGTCATCCCTATAAATATTCATACGCTCGTTATGTGCGTATTTACAACGAAACATTTATTTCGAAACATCGAACCTATCGTTTAATTTAGACTTCTTTAATAGACAGACAGCGTACGAATACTTGTAAGACGGACTCTATACGATTAACCAGATTTTAACGGATACGTGGCTAACGTTTAGCCAATTCTGGTCCACGAAATTGAGCGCAAACCTGCGTCGACGCGCCCCAAGAAAGCATTTCCATATCTTCCGAATTGCATCTGGCGGAACAAGGCGTGTTGCAGCTTGACAGACGCGCGTTGGTTTACTGCCGCTCGTGTAACAATGCCGCTTTGTTCAGCGGGAACGGCGGTGCCGATTTAGAGCCGGTGGTTTCTACCGACTCGGAATAAATTTATCCGCTGGGCCGACGATACAGTTAAACTGACCAACCGCGACAATGGCTCCCATTGGGATCCGCGCAGACGCGTGAAATTCGTAATGACGCAATAATAAAAAACGGTAGGATTACGAAAAGAACAGTGACCACGCTCTGACTCATCCCGATTTCCGGTGTATCTACGGCTTTTTAATCCGGAGGCGTACATTTTAATTTCATTCCCGTTGGATCATTAAAGTTTCGTAATATCCTCCAACGATTAGACAAAATTACCAGAATCAAGCGCGAACGTAGGTGTCAGCCTGTGTTTGTACTCGGAGTAATTTCCGAAACTCGACTACCTGCGTTTGATGGACGTCTTCCACGTGGGCGGCGTCATCGTAATTTGTACGTAACCCTGGCCACGCGCTCCGAAGGAGACGCACAAGTCTCGAGGGCGTATATCCCTCCTACGTGATACTTTTCTAGACGAGACTTCCGTTAAGCACCTCTCGCTCAGATTTAAATCCGTGTAAAATTGTTTACCTCGTACATCTTTCCATACGTTTGCCTACGAGTATAATTACCAACGAATAAATCACGAAATTAATCGACCACCAGCTCGTGGCTTGCTTACCACCGATTAATTCAGCGGTGGAAAGGTTAACCGTAGAAGCCGAAGAGTAATGATCCGATAATGGCGATCTCGTCTCGCTCTGGTTGAGCGGATCCTCTTCGTTCGATAGATCATAATAAACTCGTGGACGCTGAACCTCGGCGACAGCCGTCGCGTCGTCGCGGAAAAAACAAAAAGTAACCAAAGAAGACGGTAACGAAGAAAAAGGCGAAACTGCCGTAGCCAGCGGACAGTAGTTTCTTGTGGGCGAAGTCGCGAGCTTGGACGAAAATAAAATGCAAAGTTACACGGCGTCTTCGCGACTACTCGGCGTTAAAGAAATAAAAGGAAAGAAAAATAAATGCACGAGTGGCCGAAGAGAAAAAAAAAGAGAGAGAGAAGAAGAAAAGAGGAAAAATAAAGCGAGTAGGAAAGAAAACGAAGAGGCAAAGAGACGATCGACGGCGAACCAGTTGCGTCGACATCGTCCTTACGCAATGGCACTCTGGCCGTGAAGCATGCGTCCCGACGAAGATGAGGCCGCTATCTTCATCTTCCGGTCCGATCCTCGGGCCACTTTCTCATAGGTTGCACGGGCGTCGTGTCTGCAAGTGGGCAGACACGTAGGCGACACTTCTCGCGATTTCTTCGACGTCTCACGCCGTGTCTCAGCTATCTACAGGATGTAAAAAAGTTAATGGTCACGATTTACGGAGCCGAATGTACGCGTTCAGATCTGTGAACATTCGTTAAACTTTCTCGAAAATCCATTACAACGTTAACATCCGAGGTAATCGTGGAATCTGCGGAAGAGTGTTTCAACGTATACGTACAGATTCCGTCGCCGAAGATTCGAAACTTTTCTTGGTAATTTTGCCATTTTTGCCGTGTTTCCTATTTGTATATGGTCTTTGAATTAGAAGAAGGAATGAAAAAATGATAAATTTGGTGTTTGTGGCGGGAGAATCACCCTGTATAATTGGCGACGTTTCGCGGCCATACCTGCTCTCGCGGCTACAGGTTTCACGTAGGTGTACACCTACGTGTACCTGAACCGAATATGTATTTCTCGGAGCCTCGATCGGCATTAATATTCAGAGGATTTAAAGTCGAGTACTCGGCCGCCTCCGACCTGCACGCGATTCTCCCGTCCGATGTTCTGTAAAATGGGCCGAAGGTAAAATATATGTTCACGAATCGTAATCGAGCCGATGATAACGCGATCCTCGTATATAGGCAATTGGCGATGATAATAAACGCGGCGTCGCTACGGAGAAATTGCTATTCGAAGTGGTAGCGTATTAGAATTCAGCCTCAAAGTTGTTTACCATCGTGTTCCGTACCTATTTTCTCTAGCTAACTTTTCAGGATTCAAATACCATATGCGCGTAGTTTGATCATAATTAAAAAATTTTTTAAATTTCTTTTTATTACCTCTGTGCAATATTAATATAGATTACTCTCGAATCACCTTTCCTCCTTTCTCGTAGTTTCGCGACAGAGCCACGAGGGTGTCCTCGCTCTCTAAAATAAATAATATTCCTCTCGACGAGTGAAAAAGAGGCGAGAAGTAGCTCGCGATACCCGGGTGAGTGAACGGCTAACACACGCCACTTTCTTCTCTCGTTTTTTCCACCTTTCCTCCGTCTCGCTTCTTTTCCATGAATCTCACGGGTTAGGCTTCCTTCCTGTGGCTCCTTCTATTTTGTCGGTGGTGCGACGTCTCCTTTCCCTCTCACCCTTGGCCTTCGTCTTTTTCCAACCGTTCGTCCGTCCACGGTATCTCTTTATCGCTCCCGTTCTTCATCTCTCGTTCTCGTGCTGTTGCTCGTCCTCCGTCTCGAGTTTCACATCACCTTTAGCATCGTATACGGTCTCATGTCACGTGACATGATGATACACCGACTACTCGACGCGATTATTTCATCTCGATACGGAGAAGCGTTGTCCACGGATGGAGAAGTCGGTTTCGATGAACAGAACGATCGGAAAAGATCGAGAAATTGTAACAAAACTAGGAAAAAGAAGGATGGAATCGCGATAGAAACGACACTAGGGAATATCTGTTGGTTACAAATTCGTACACGAAAACACGATGTTCGTCGTACGCCACCGGATATCTCCGTGGTTGTTGCGTTCCTGCGAGAGAAGCAACGCGAATTTATGTAACCTGGTAGCGGACGAAATTAATAACTCGGCCGACGTTACACCTCGCGGACCAACCGAAGTTCGCGCGCAAGAGAAAAAAAGGAAACGGAACAGAAATTATTGTGGACCTCTTGCCAAGATCATTTCTACAACTTGTACAACGTCTTTGCCGCATATATATTTGTCCACTTTATTGAATTAGGGATAAAAATAAAGCCGAAGCCAATTTTTTCTCGGGAATTCAGGTTGCGTCCTTTTTTACTTTGCCCGTATCGAAAATGGTTGTCACGGTTTCTTTGCCAACATTCCTCCTGCAACGTATTTTCCAAATAAATGCTCCAAGCATCGGGTATTTATTCCGATCACCTGGAGAGCGAAGCAAGGTCATAAAGTTTCTCCGCGATCTTCTATTTGAAATACATTCGGTATGATTTTTCGGACAAGCATTGCAGAAGTAACGCGCCGCCATTACACGGTAGTGCAATGGCGGCGAGCAAACGTCCAATCCCCTATCGGACGGACGCGGACGAGTCAACGCTCGACGGCTCGGATATTTTAGGATTAACAGTGGTCTATCCTGTTGTATTTTTCCTAAACGGACTACGACGAGGATTCATCGCGGTTCATCGAACTCCCGACTTAGAAACCCGCGTTCCATGTTATCCTAGAACGACTGCCGTATCTGAGAATAGTGACGGAAACAGTGTTCCGTCGACACTGGAAATACTCGATTCTGTATATCTCGTAGTCGTGATCGAGTATTAAGTAATTTAAATTTTACGCGATCGCGTTCCAAATCTTCTTCTGTCACGTACGAACAGGGACGATTGTACGTTCGACGAAACCGAGATATGCGTGTGCAGATCAAACATGTACGTCGCCGCGACTGTCGTTGTCGTCGGCCAAATCGTCTCTCGTTTTTGCGATCCTCTCGAAACTCGCGACTCGAGTGTGCAACGTCGAGAAGTCTGTTTTCGTTGCGAATGGTGTACGTTACGTTTCTAGACGGATGTGGCTAGTCGAGACGCTCGAGGCTATTTGTTTTTTTGCGACTGATCTATTACACGACGACCAGAGTTGACCGAGCATTGAAAACGTTGCGATGGATCGAAAGTCGAATAGAATGGGGCTGAATGTTACAAGTGTTTATATGTTTCAAGATTTCGACGTTTCGCTCTTGACTTATTTCTTCGTCGCAATTTTGTTGGAATCGTTAGGTGGCTCGAGCGTGACGAGTTTCTTTATTTCCTAGGATCTTTCTGCGAACAGAAGGAAGGAACGCGGCACTTCCACCGCTTATGCAAATCGCGGTCAATTCACCACGAGCCTACCTTGTCCCCGATGCTCTTCCATTGTGTTTAATTTATGCTAATCCATTTATGCAAACGTTTGGTAATTTGCGTGAACGCTCTCGACGTCGCTTAACCGGGATCGTTAATCGCATTACGTGTAATGCGTGACGAACGGTACGAAAGCGTCAATGGGAGAACAATTGCGCGTTTCTTTTTCCGGTTTTACTGCTCATCGATACTAAGGCTCGAGCTACTCGATCAAAATTCTAGACTACTAGAATTTGTTCGTTATTTGAGAATTCTATAAATGTATTATAATTCGAACAGGAGTCGGAATCCGTCCCCCTGCCCCCTTGCTAGTTGCACCACTGGCATTGAATGTTAGAGTACACTATGTATATCGTAATTCTAAAATCAGCATGCGGCCAATTTTGACTGTGAGCTACTATCGAGTTTCTATCTCGCGTGTTCGACCAATTCGACTATAAACCTGCCTAGACACGATAGACCGCGGTTCGAGATAAAGCGTGCAAGATTTCACAGTTCATATGTTACACCACCCGGAGTCAACGGTCTATGAAACGTTGGTATATGGGCCAAATTAGCACTGGCCACTCTATACTCCACAACGCGTCGACTACGGCGTCCTATTCTCATCCTTCCAATAATAGATTAAACGTTTAGCGGGATTCGACGGCTATGCTGTATTGCTGTTACATACCGTTCCTCTCGGTTTGGCCGGTGGACTACTATTTATTCTTCTTAATGGATATCGGGTACCGGGTACTCGTAAGACGGTGCGTTGCTTGTCGCCGTTGTAGTATTTAACGTAAACAAGGGCCAAGGGACGAATTTAAAATGGATATTTTTTTTCAAACATGCAATCTCTATTTTAGAATGCGTTTAAATAAATTACGTTGCTGTGATGAGGGGATAGCGAAGTTTGGATTTGAAAAGTGAAATTCTTCGTTCGTTGGAGAATAATTTTCGCACGCTTGGCATTGACACATTTCTAGATATATCGTGCAAGAATTCTCGAGAAAGAATGCCCGAGAAAGGGCGATTGAGCGCGAGCTATGAAAGAGAAGAGAAGGTATATTAGGAGAATGTTAGATCGGGCCGACAAAGCGCATATCGAGCCGTGCATGCCGACGCGCCAACGGACCCCTCGAGCTTTCCATCCATTTCGATTCCTCACTGTCGGAACTAATTCACTCGGTGGGCTTTCGCCCCGATACGCGGTTAATTTATAAGTCACGTCGGCGAATCTTGTGTTAACCGGACTTAGGGAATCTAGTAAGCCGATAAAATTTGTCGAATTTGTCGGCATCGCGTTTTCTGTTATCCTCCTCCCTTCTTAAAAAAAAAAAAACTATCCGCTGGTTGCAAATCTAGGAATGTCGATAACTATTCATACATTAGGAAACGAATCAGTCACGTAGCGCGTCGGTAGCGTGAAATTTGGCGAGAAATGATTAAAGATCCGATACGACAACGTACAGTGCCGTTCGACTCGCATATTTGCGATGCGATGGCGTGTCGAAACCCTCCTCCTCTCGTGCTCCTGGGTTGCTTAGGACCGACTCCGTGCTTAGAACGACTTAGCAAACACGGTGCAACGACCTCGCTCAACGAGCCTTGCCGTGTCTTTCCTGGTCTCTCTCTCTCTCTCTCTCTCTCTCTCTCTCTCTCTCTCTCTCTCTCGGGTGCACAGCCAAAGCAAACGGCCCAGTCGAAAGTGTACAATCCCGAAAGAACGAACACAGACGAGATTCTTTTTTGGATACAAAAATTTCGAGTAACATATTTTCTTTATTTAGAGGTAGAAGCGTCCTCCGTTGGAGAAGACAGCTTTCCATTTCGTTCGTATACGCTATACGTGAAACGCACGTGCGATCCCTCGACGTCCATGAACGGAATAAAAGTGAAACCCCGCGAAATGAATGAAACGACTCTCTCCGGCTCGAAGCATTTAATCGCTGGATTCTGAATCATCGGCGCGCGAACAAACAAAGCGTTGCCGCTTAAAAATCGCCGAGACGACGATGAGACGGGGCAAAAGAAGAAAGCAATGACCACGGTCGCCAATGGAGCGGAGAGGAAGCGCGAACTGGCTGTAGGAAGGAAAACAGAGCGCGCGCTGGTCTCGGCAAGGCCGTTGGTTCGTTTTAAAAGTGACATCGTCTTCGTCTTACCTTCTTCCGCTAAGAAACGAAAAGAAAAATAGCAAAAGAGGAAAAGAAGAAACAGACGATTAGGCCGTGTATGACTGCGTCACGCGACGCGTGTCCTTTCCTTTTCCGCGTAAAAATAAAGTATCGTGTCGCGACGCCGAAAATAACGCGGCCGACAGACTTTTTTTCGACGCATTGCAGTCTCTTGTATTTTATCTTTAGCTCTTTGCGTTCCCGAAGCCTTAAACGCGATATTCCCCTCTCCGTTGAAATACCGGCTGCGTTATTCCGCGTGTAACGAGGTTCGTGCATCGCCTAATTGCCAAGAAATTTCTCCAGAAACGAAATCGCGTAATTAGTTACTGGTCCGCGTACAACTTAGCACGTGAAAAAATCCGTTTTCTCTACTTTTGTATTCGATCTATGCATTCGAGGAGTCTGTGGACGCCTTTCGGTGTTTGGACAGCCAAGCCGAGCCGAGCCGAGCCGAGCCGAGCCGAGCCGAGCCGAGCCGAGCCGAGCCGAGCCGAGCCGAGCCGAGCCGAGCCGAGCGGAGCCGAGCCGAGCCGAGCCGAGCCGAGCGGAGCCGAGCCGAGCCGAGCCGAGCCGAGCCGAGCCGAGCCGAGCCGAGCCGAGCCGAGCCGAGCCGAGCCGAGCCGAGATGAAATCGTAATTTAACGGTACAGGACTCCTCGAAATCCATAATTTGATAAAACCGAGTAAAATTTAAGGAATGCTTTAATGTTAACCCGTTGCACTCGGAAGCTCCTCGTGGCTGAGCTACCAACAATTCGATGATATTTTTTCGTATATAATTGTAATTTTGTAAGGAATCTTATCGACGGAACGTGAATAGTAAGAATTGGATGAATATTTGGACATTTTCAGAATTCATGGATCAATTGGAACTGCCTGTTTGTTGCAGAATGCACGTTCGGCAAGCAGATACGGGAACTGGGCTCCACCTGGTTCGCGGATTTGGGCCCGCCCTTCGGAGTCATGTACTGCATCAAATGCGAATGCATTCCGGTACGTATTAAAGTGGGTGTGCCCCACACGCATTCTCGTGTGCCTTTGTGTGTACGCGCGCGCGAGTTGACGCTGGTCTGTCTGTGTTTGTGACCTCTAACCCCGACTTGTGGCGAGGCTCGCAACGGACCGCGCGCCGGCTACCTTTCTACATATGTAGCCCGATCCGACCTGACGTGACTTTTACGGAATTCACGCCGACTATTCGTGTAGGTCAGTAGTTCCTAAACTTCTCTTTCCACGAACCCGCTTCTCGGAATAATGTTTCCCATTCTCAGTTAAGGTAGGATTACGTTTAACGATTTCTCTTTGATACGTATTTCTTCAACTTGTCAGAATTTCTACGGTAATCGCCAAGCGTACAATACCGCGTAGTAATACGCATAAATTAAAGTCATTACAGTTTCTTGCACGTTACAGACGGTATCTCGCCATATTTATGCTCGTTGTAACGAGGTTCAGCTGTGTTAACAAAAAATTGTGACGTCCGTTTAAACGATTAATTTGATCTTGAAACGACTTCCGAACAAAGAGATGGATTACCTTTTACTCGACGCTCGTCGTGTAAAGTACGTTTTATATAAAGTTGTGTTTCGCGCGAGCTGTTTTCTTCTTATTTAAAGGAAAAGATCGATTTGACTAAATTCTATACATATAGTTCGATAAGGACATGCTCCTCCTTCCTCGTACCATTTATCTCTGGAAACGCTAAAGCGCGATTTTTATTAGTTTCTAGAGAAAACAGCTGGTAACTCTTTACTCGGGACACCCTGTACATTATGATCCGATCAACGTCGGACGGTTTCCTGGATCGTTACTTCCGAGAAGGTCGCGGAGATGGCATTGCCCTTTGGAGAGCGCTGTAGCCTCGACGTAACACGCAAAGCACGGACGAAATCTCGATCTGGGTGACGTGACCCACGGAGACTTGACGTGCTTTCTAATCCCATTCCTGGTCCGAGACAGACTGGCGTCCGCTTCTGAGATTGCCTATACCGCTGCCGTATAGTATACATATAAACACGCCTGCGTGTATTGTCTTACGTGTTTTCGTCACCCATCACGTCGCGCCCTTTTAATTAGGATTTTGACTATTCGACTACTTTATTAGTCGTAGGTATAAAACGTACTTTCCTGTCGAAAACGATCGAGCAATAACATAGTTGTTGGAATATTTACGCACGCAGAGAAAACGGTATCGCAAACGTGTCCATGATGGGTCGCGACGGTTTACGTTGGGTTATGCGTTTCGATACATTGCGATACAGATCAGGTCGAGGACCTTTAGTCGAGGTGCTTTAATGTACCAAAATGACAATTGTCAGCATTCGTTTAAACTACAGTTACAAACGAATAATTTTTTCTAATCTGAATTTTCGTCTAGATAGATGCACTCACCCCGAGTCTCTGGAACACGATACCATGGGAATGTTTCCGTCGAGTCGGAACGATCGTCTCGATTAAGAAGCGTCCCGCTATTCACGAACCGAGGCCTAGCGTGATTCATCCACCCACGGTTTTCTGATCGGGGTAGCCATTCATTATTTTGACACTATTGTAGAAATAATGATAGAAGCGGGGAACGTGTTCGGGCCGGAAGTCAGCGTCGATTCGTGCGTGGGGTCTCGCGTGTGGGACGCTTTCATGTATTCCCATTGAAAAAAAAAAAAACGAGAGAAACTTTTGATCCGTGCCGCTGCATGGGAATATATTAGCCAACGTAGAGAGGCGCTCTTTCGTTCTTCGATATTTATTCCCCGATACGGTTGCGAAATACGAGAAATGTCAAGGAATGGGCGCGAAGGTTCGAGTTCCAATTTACAAACAATTTTGTAGGCTCGTAGAACGGTAATAAAAAATAATCGACACGTATTTTTGTTTAACCGTGGTAACTCGAGTTTAAGAGGTGTTTCAGCGGAGACTGATTGCGAGATTCACCCCTCCAAAGGTTAACTATACGCCGGAGTATCGCTTAATATATTACCGTGGCTCTCGGCGTCTGAATTTCGCGGCTAGAACGCGAAATCGTCTAGAACGTAACTGTACAGAAGCGAAGCGCGTAACGGTAGACACACCAGTCCCCGGTATGACTTTAGGTAAAGAAACGACGTCTCGTGTGATTCACGCGACGTGTCTGTCCGCTTCTCGCAACGAAGCCCGCGACCTATCAATAGCTCCTCGTATACACTGAAGAGGGACTGTCATTCCTCTCGAGACTAAAAATAGAGTTCGCGCGTCCGTCCATAAGGCTCTAGTCCAAACTGTCCCGTATCAGAGTCTCTCGCTCTGCGTTCTCTCTCTCTCTCTCTCTCTCTCTCTCTCTCTCTCTCTCTCTCTCTCTCTCTCTCTCTC
>NC_071977.1:32507107-32590334 GCF_026283585.1 Hylaeus volcanicus
TCTCTCTCCTTCTCTCTCCTTCTCTCTCCTTCTCTCTCCTTCTCTCTGGTATCGCGGAACGGGAAAAATTGTTTGCCGAATGAAAACTAACAGTGGTGATAAATATAAATTAATCGCAATGGTAAAAATGAAAAACGATAAGAAGTAAAATAGCAGGAAAAAAGGCTTTACGGTGAATATAAATTAATTAAAGATAAGCAAAGAAAACGGAGTTACAAGGAAAGGAATGAACGAGGAACGTAGACTAACGGAAAACGAACAAGTACGATGATATTTAGCAGCGCCGCTAGTTTGCGTGCTCGCCGTGCGCCGAGACGGTTGCGATGGCCAGACTTGTTACAGGCAAACACGTAAGAACCGTAGCCACTCAAGGACGGAGTTTACGAAGATTGGCTAAATTAAAGTCCATTAGGTCCGTCCGAGCGGACGATAAATGCAAACGCAAACGACGGAGCCCGTTACTACGCTAGAGAATATCAATTGAACCGCGTAACAACGGGGGCTTCGAATCGTTTTATGATTGACCTCGAATTTATTTCCACATACTTCGTCCCACAATTAAACCGTTCCACGGGTCGTGCTATTAACCCGATGTTACTAACCCCTCGGTGACTCGGCCAGACTGACTTCTGGTTCCCATAAACCGTTGTTTATCGTTCTCGTTTGTTAACACCGCGCCGTCGGATGATACATATCTCCGCATTCCAGTTGAATAATATAGTACGGAGACGCGCGATATCGGAGTAGTCGTGTACCCTTCGAGTAGAATCGATAAAAAGTGGTCAGTTTCAAAAACGCGTATGCTTGGATGGACTACGATCTTCGGTATTGGACGCAAAAAGGGGAAGAGGAAGAAAGGTGAATGGCGGGAAAAAGAACGAACGCGGATATCGCGTGGGAGGTGTCGGTAGGTTTTGTGTAATAAGATGAGTATCTTTAATAGTCGGGCCGATACGAGTCGTGGGCATCGAAAACACCCTCCCCATTCGTAACCACCTTACATCGGCGTCCCTTTTCAACGTCGCCGAGATATCCTGCACGAGTGGGTGCGAACGAAATCTCGACATGATCTTCGTTTAACGGTGCTTTTGTTCCTGTGTCGGATGAAAGGTGTTTCGCGCGATTAAAATCTGGATTCGTCGTGCGTTAATTAAACTTTTCGTTTGGAACGTTTCCAGGGGAACGAACGGTTTCTCACGATTAAGGTCTGTCGGTGCAACGACATCCCTCAAAAAATGGATCGTTATCGATAGCTACTCTTTAACTCGAATGGTATAGTTTGAGGTTCGTTGAACCAGAATACGACATTAGGCCAACGCCTTTCGTCGAGAAAGTCCGAAAGATAGTCGTTGAACGGAGCTAATCCGAAGTATGAAAATTCCGTAATTTTTTCAAAGTTTTCATGTATTCGTCAAACCTGCCGCCGACTGTGTCCAAGTAAAAAATGTCTGAAAAAGCGGCACCTTTCGAAAGTAAAAGAGCCCGTTAAACTGAGAGTGGCGTAAGATTATCCGACGGACACGCGTCGACCACTCGATAAATATCCAACTTTACAGCAGATTTGCGGCGCCTAGCCTGTCCGTTGGTGTGAAAAGCCAATCTCGTGAAATTCTTTCGCGACGGTCGCTTGCCGACTAAGGGTCAGAAATAAGGGATCGTAGACGCCGGGCCGAACGGAGGTTTCCAGTTACCAGTTACAACAGCTCGAAGAGCAGAAATTAAGTTTACGGTTTTATAGAGTTGCATGGCATTCCTGAAACGCGCAACGCGTCTCGTTCGATAGTGATACGCGTGCTGAACAAAAATGAATGAATAAAAAGGAAACCGAAGAACGAGAAAAGACCGGCGAGCCAGTCGAACACGTTAAATTTCGAATTGCACGAGAAACGGGGCGGCAGAAGTAAATTTTGCGTTTCAAGAGGCACCGATTGTTCGCGAGGCGGTTAAAGCGGGAGATACTTTTAGGCTTTGGGTGACGATGCACGACTCGATAATTTGCGAGAGACACGTTTCGCGACACGTTTCGTTCGTGTTGCTTTTCAAAGATATTTCAGTACCTAGGTCTAGTGTATATATATAGTAAAGAACTACACCGGTAAGTAAAACGTTCCGAAGGCGAAACAGCACACGGCGGAAACGACAAATGTATGGTGGAAAGTGGCGTTCCGCAAAGTCAGGAAATATGAATATATAAGACGTACCGTGTATGCCGCACGCATCGATAACGGGCTCCGTTGACCGTGGTTTTAGAATAATTATAGGGGGCAGGTCGGCGATCATTTTTCACGATCGATCGTGTTAGAAAGTTGGCGACCAACAGAGACATTAAATAATAATTTATATTACACGGAGTATTGTAAATCGTGTCGTGGATAAAGCCACCATCGACCGTGATAAACGAGTTCTTTGTGATCAATAACACCTACCAATTACTTGCCAATGGATTTATCGCGTGACCGCGTATGTAAACGTTACAACTATCGCCAACGATGCGTAAACGAGTGATAAACATGTGAGCGCGTTACAAGACTCGAAGATATTGCTGGAAACGGTGCTCGCTAATCGCCGTTTTACCAACTTTTGCAAACGCTGCTCTCTTCGCAATTTTCATTTAATTTTCGCGCTAATGTTTCCAGTTGTGTTTCACACGCGGCACGAAATTCTATTTTCAGGTGCAAAAGAAACGGCGTATCGTGGCGAGGGTTCATTGTCGTAACATCAAGAACGAGTGCCCGAAGTTGACGTGCGACGAGCCTGTTTTGCTTCCTGGTCGGTGCTGCAAGTCCTGTCCAGGAGATTTCAGTGAGTAGTTGACACTTTATTTTAACGAAGCACGTTGCAAGTTGTAGCCCATCCAAGAACATCGCGCGTTTCGTTAACGTTCTCGATCAAAGTTTAATATTTCGAACGAGTGATCTTGTTGCGTTTGTGCGTATTGCAATAGCGAAAATTCCCCTCGTAGTGGTACACTTGAAACGTGTTTGCACCCATAGAAACGTTGCTTTCGCTATCTCCTATCTCGTTTTAAGACCGAAGAAGAAAAACGTCTAGAACTGCGCGGCGGGCACGCGTCGACTAATATGTCGATAAATACTGTTGGACGCGGCTTACACCTGTAAGAAACGCACAGAATGCCGCGGAGGAAATAGGACACGCGTCGGTGGAAACATGACAATGTGTCCGAGATAAGGAGGTTGACGTCATTGGATGTTGGGATTCGAGCTTCGCGACAATCGTTAACGCACCTTCCACGCGGTGTATCCGTTTCACCGTGAACGCGTAAACCGTGACCGTACCGTTCTTATTCGCAACATATAATCCAATTTCATTTCTTACGGATCTCTCGTTTAGAGTTAATCCTGTTACGGTCCAGACTTTCGCGAACGCGATACACTTGGGTCGAGCCTCGCTCGACATAGGACCGCGAAGGGTTAGAGCGGTGAAAAACAAGCGTTAAAGCGACTAGTCCAGTTATCGGGAGCGAGCTTATGACAGTCTCGTGGCTCGTAAACATCACCAAAGGATATAGACGCAACGTATCGGGCCTGGAAGCATTAATGAGAGTCAAGTGGCTTGCATAAATCATTTATCAACGATCACCGCCTCTATATCCATGTCCATATCTTTCTCTTTACCGGTTTCTACGGGATCATTTTTCTCCGTCTCTGTCGGCCGATCGACCGATCGCTAATCGTACTTGCAATCCCATGTAATCACGGTTGAGCGTTATCGCCGGAACCCTTACTTTTATTATCGCCTCGATGCTCGAGTGCACCTATTAACGGATTAACGGTTCGATACGATAGAACAGGGATGAACGCGTTCGAATAATTTTCTAATCGATACAGGCGTGAGTTTTTATAAAATACGATACTCGATTCGTTTCTTTTCTATCCGAGAATCGAGCTTGTTTCTGTTGACAATCTTTGTGTCGGCTGTGGTGGTGATCTCTATACACGGTTAGGCAAAATTATATCTAGGAAATTCTCTCTGGTCCGTTATCTGTGTACCGAATATAGAGTACGTATTATCTCGCAGATGTGCAACTTTCACTGGTAAGGTGCGGGGCCGAATTCTACCGTACGTTCGCTCGACTTCTCTCTTCCTCTCTCCTATGCGTTTCCTTCTCTCTCGGTCGACCGATTTCTATATAGCCGTTAATCGGCGTAGAATGCGGATGGAATAAACGAAATGGTCAGAATAGTTGCGCCCATTCCTACGTGCTTTTAAGTGGAAATGCAAGGAGCAGCGAAAAATGAAGGCCGAGGATTTAGCACTGTCTCGCGAACGGCGCTTTAGCTTTAACCTAGCAACGCGCAGGAGGTACATCGTGCATGGACAGAGGTATACGTATAGATGGTAGGCGGGGCCGTTTAACAGTCGACCATAAATTCGCCATGGACCACACCATTTGGTCGATTTAATAAAGTATACTTCTCTCGGGTCACTGGTCGGAGTATATGTATACACGGTATTTTCATAGGTTGCCTTTAACCCGTTTGCCTCGTAAACCTTGTTTTTCGGTATATTTTCGCACCAAGTTTTGTCGTACAATTATTTGCCACAGTCAAACATGTAAAACGAGACATTCTACAAACTTGAGCAGAATCGTAAGAAACGTACTTGTCCCCGAGAAAATTGCACCGCGATTAGATGGATATTACTATGATAATGGTATGACGTTTAGTTGGTCATGATCGTGAGGCAACCGATACAGTCACGAGCTCGTGCAAAAAAAGTCCAAGTTGAAAAAACCTAATCCGAGAAACACGCACCCAGACGCCAGGAATCCTACATTTTATTTACGAATAAGGGAGCCGGTGCCACCTTTTACGAGCTTTTTCTACAATGCGGTCGAGGACTGACGTCGTTACCGACTGGCATGATGAAATAGCGTTGCAATTAAACGACCGGATAAAAAATACGTATACAAGATGTTCCTTCTAAGTCGATCGTTTATTTTGTTTTTATTATGGACGCAGAAATTATCATAACGCTTTGTCCACTCGAACGACTCGATGGTTAAACGAGATACGATAAACCAAGTCGGCCTTTAAATAGACGCATTTTTGTCTGATCTCTAAACGCGTTTGATCTTTTCACAACTTTGTTGTCTCCGTACGAGAAACTCGTATCGAACGATTCGCGTAAACATTTGGTTGACGACAAGATTATTTAAATTTTTGTTAACGGAATATCGTATAGAGTTTTGCTGTTCGATAGACACGGAATAAATTTCTACGCGTAACGTAATCTACCCGTAAAAGAATCGAAAAAAAGGTATGTATAGCGCGATCCTTGGTTGGAGACACCCTGTATGCAGAGCGTGGGGAAAGATACCGCGGCGCTATTCACTTTTGCAACGCGGGCAAGCACAATTTATTGGTTACTTAGAATCAATTAGCGAACTCGCATTTATTACCCGTGGACAAGTCTCCGCTGTCATTGTCCGCGCGCTTTCTACTTCCATTCGGGGCGCGCGAGATTTCTTTATCGCGTCCCCGTGGAAAGCCTGCGCGCCGCCTCAAGTGCGCGCCACTCGGATCTCTCTGGCATTTTATTGCACACTTTTTTTCCCCGTATTAATTCTCGCAATCTCGTGAATGAGAATTGCCAGCTATCGAGCGAAGGAGAAATGTCATCGGATTTCATCTCCCGTTAATCATCGCTCGCGCACAAACCTGTCAGACCGTTTCTACCACTGACGGGAAGATGACTGGTCGACGATAAATCATACGGCACGGTTGGATGAGAAGAAAAAAAAATCCATTTAAATTGCGCTCGGTTCGTTGTTCGCGGTAACGCGACGATAAATTGTAGATTTTCGTGATTTATCGTTAGAAAGAAACCGGGCATATTTTACTCGAAACGAATACTAGAAATAATCGTTTTCGGACCGTTGTTTTCGGTACAGTTGCTCGGAAATAAAAATAATATCGATTCGTTCCAAGTAGGAGCTCTTTCAAACAACGAATTATTGACGAATACTTTTCCTCCGGTATATTCAATTACGGTCTGGAAATGGAAAGTAAAAATAATAATATTAGCAGACGGTGCCGCGTAATTCTCAAGTTTATCGGTAATTGGAGAAACCGTAGTTACCACGCCGACGGTGTCCCGTAAATCGTAGCGGTGCGCGATAGCTCGGATAGCGCTACTCGATATTCAATTACGCGTGAACGTCGCGTTCCTTGCGTAGATTAGCAATCGAAAGGCGAACCATCTCCCGTAAATATTTAGAACGCTGTACGCGTTGGCGAACTCCTACTCGACTGGAAATTCTGATTCTGCTCTCGTAAGTAGGATTAACACCTTTCGCCGAGTGCAAATATTGACATAAATCCGCGATTCAAGGTCAGAGATCCCTCGCTTCGCGAGCGAACCTTTTCCCCGATGACAAGAGAAATTTCATTCTAGCCCTCCTTCGAGCGAGACAACGTGGTCAGATAAGCGACCGTGAGAGACACCGAATTACCCGTACTAGATTCGAGAGGGTTAGCGGAGGATCCGTGGAAAAAAGAGTCGATGATAGAGAAACGGTAGAGACAAACGCGAGATGAATGATGGAAAGAGAGGGAGCTCGATAGAAGAAGCGTGCGAGCGAAAGGAACGAAGAGGAGCGGAAGGTTGATGGGAGAGCGTCGGAAAGGGGGTGGGAGAGGTCGGGCGCCACGGTTTAGCGCCATGGCGCCGGCTATATTACCGCATGGCGTCACTTCGATTAAGCCGTGCAATCTAAATGTAAATATTAGCATACGTAATGATCGGGCATAACGCTACGCGCGGGAATGAGAATAGACGAGGAGCCCCGGCCGCAGAGAGGGTTTGGGAAGGTCGCGGGGGAAGCGTGGGAGAAAAAGTTTGTTTCTTTTCGCAAGCCATTCCTCTACCGACGTGGCCCACAACCGTCGTCGTTTTATCGTCTTTTCCGTCATTTCTTATCGCCCGCCTCGGCTTTTATCGTCCGCTGCCTTTTCGTTGCTAATTTCGCGTCCGTTCTCCTCTAGCGCTCTTTCTTCCGAAAATTTTAGCACGATTTACGAAATAAAATTATGTTTCGTGTCGAGCAAATGAAATTTCGTTTGAATAATCGTTCGATCGAATGAACCTTGCGCGATAAATCGCCACGCAGAGTTTATATTCGTCGTCTGTTATTCGAATAAAATTCCAGCCATCTCTGTCTGGCAGGCTTGTTGCCCCCCCGCTGATGGAAGATGAAGCCGCCAGCGCGTTTCTCTTTCACGTACCGCGATGAGAAACTGCGACCCGCGAGCCCCTCGATTGGACTGTCGCATCGATTCTCATCGGCTCGAATGACGGCTGGACTCGTTCTGGATACCCCGCATCCCTCCCCCTTTGCCGGTTAGACGATGTCACCTTGCGTTAAAATAAGCGACTACTCTGACCAACTATTCCCAAAAATTTACCTGTTCCTTCGGGGTGTGGCAGGGGGAGAAGGTATACGCGTCAAGTTCGGTGGGAACGCGGTGAGTTTAACGCGCAGATTTTGGCGCCGTTTTCTCGAACGCGTTTAATCTTGAATAACGACCGTCCTTCGGTCGAGAGCGCCATTTAAAGTGTCGGTCCCCGTGCGAATGCCATTAAACGGCTCCAGGGCTCTTTCTAGTCGCGGCTACTTGTCGTAAAATCACCCATCTACATCCTAGCTCTTTCGCGAATGGCGCGCTATTTTTTTTTGCGATAATCGTTGCAAGATTTGCATTGCTCGTTTCTCTAGAAACGAATAAAAACTTGACGGTAGAAAATCGGAGAATCCGCTAAGAATAGTTTTATACGAGGAGGACAATCGCAGTCTCGCATAAGCAAATTCTTGTTCGTCTTTCGATTCTATTTGTTTGAAAATAAGTGAATTTATCGTTTCTATTGTATCAAACTCAAACCTCCCATCCATAATTCGGCTCACTAGATGGCTACTTCCACTCGTTTCTCGTCAGTTAGCCCGGAACAGTGTACCATTCATCGTAGAATATCGACAAACTCGCGTGTGTATCGGGGCTGGCGTAATTGATCGAAAAGTGCCTTTTCGGCATCTCGTTCGGCTCTCGATGCGCGGCAGATAAAAAACCGAGGCGCCACGGACCACATGGCCTTTTGTCTGGTACACCGAGCGTAATCCATGGAAATTTTAACCTCTCGAGGAACAAAATTTCAATGGATTCTTTTTACTCCGATCGAATATACACGCAAACTTTACTACAAAAAGAAGAAAAAAACCACAGCAAAGAATGTACAACCCGGTACAAAGTTGAGAGGTGCGTTAACCTGCGCCAGCAAGCCATCAGGGTTAAAAGGTGAACACGACGGTCGGAAAGGTGAAACGGCGTCGCGAGTACGGCTGTCACTGGCCCGTACTGTACGTATACCAATTAACGTATCCGTGCGGCTGGACCGGCGCGGTATGCGCCATAAAAGCAACATTCAAAGTAGCGGTGGTTGGCGCCAGCCGCCTCTTTTCCTACCCCACTGGCATTCTTTATGGTCCGTACACACGTCGCGGCTGAATGAGGATCCACGCTCCCCCCTTCCGATCCTTCTTTCTTCTCTCTCCGACGTTTTTCTGACCGCTGCGTTTCCCCGTCTCGCTCACAGCACACTTTGGTCGGTTATTTTTGTTTTAACGTTCGACTCTGGGCACATGGATGCCGCCTTATAATCGATACGCCATCGCGTTGGATATCTTTGAACCTTTCATCGATCCAAATCGAACGCCAGGGATTGCCGAAACTTGCATAGATGCGCGAAGAATTTCGATTTGCGTTAAGTCTTAACAAAAATTCTTACCTACAAGAGAACCACTTCGAAAGCGTTAAGGGGCGAATTTAACGACGAGTTTCTCGGCCAGAGAAGAGTGTCAGCCGCGACGATGGTGCGCGAGCAAACCTCTTGGACCGATTTACGACCTATAAAGACTTTTTTGTGGCCACGCAGCTTCTGCGTCTCGGATGTTCGATCGCGAACGTCGCGTCGTCATTGGCAAAATGATCGAGTACAATTTGGAAAAAGTATTTATAAATACTAAAATAGCCCGACGCGTGATCGTGAAAGCTGTATCAATAAAATTGCAATAATAACGAGTGATTATCGGAATAGTTGGGAAAATATTGTTTTCAAAATCAAATTAAATTACAATTAATTCCAATGGTCGTTTTGTTCCAGGTACGGACATAGTGCAAGACCTTCCGGCGCAGTTGACCTCGGAAGAAGAGGAACGGAGCTTGAAACGTAAGTTACACAAAGGACTTGGCGTCAACCATCAAAAAAACCGTGGCTCGAGTATCCAATTCTCCGACCTAATCACTCGTCCTTTTCTAGACTTTGGGACTCTGTTGACGGGTAGAACGTCTCAAGCGCTGCGTCGCGACGAGCCCACCCCTACGTCCATGTACAACAGCGCCTACAACTATCTGGCGACGGGACGTTTCACTTTCCACCGAAAGAACCTCTACTACTCCTTCTACTTATCGACTGCGACACCTCGTCCACGGAGCATCCAGTTCGTGGACGGGTCGGGCAGCATCTTGGAAGAGCAGACCATCGACCCCATCGGTGGAGTCTATCAAAACGCTACGGGCAAGTTGTGCGGCGTATGGAGACGTGTACCTCGCGATTACAGGAAGCTCCTACGCGAAGAGCGTCTCCACGTATCGTTTATATGGGAACCATCGTCCACCTTGACGGGACAATTGTCCCGTTACCGTGCACTAGCCACGGAACAGTTCTCGTCGCTGCTGGAGCCAACGATGGGGGTGGATCGATCCCTGATGTCAGGCGCAGGGGCCACAGCCATCGTATCGGCATCGTCCGCGTCGGCACCCTCGATCCACGTCTCTCTAGTTTTCAACGGAGTTTTTCTACCCAACGACCTATCGGAAGTACCTCTGATAGTCCAGCTGGAGCACATGGAAAAGGATTACGTTGTGCTTCGCGAGGAGATTATAGTGAAGAAACCGTCGAACGAGCTAAACTTTGGCGAAGTTAGAAGCGCTTTATCCGGAGCCGATCTGCGATTGCTGACGCGCGGCAAGTTGTCCATCAGCATAATGTCGAGAAAAGATCCTCAGGCGTTGCGATTGGCTGGGGTGGTCGGTCCGCGAGCTACTTGCGACATCTACCAAACGCTGCTCCTGTCGGAGACGGCCTCCGCGGCGTCTGGGCTTGCCTGGGCGTTCTTGGACCGCGCGGGTTCGCTTCGTTACGGCGTCCAGCTGATCGGCTTGGAAGAGGAGAATCCTTTGGTAACTCTGGTCGACGAGGGAGGCAAGCGTCGCACGGAGCTGGAGGATCTGACGCCATCGTTGGTAGATGGATTGGCCAATGGATCACTGGATCGTCCCGGTCCTCGGCTTCTCGAGCCTCTGTTCAACGGCGAGCTGTCGGTGGTTGCAGCTTCCCATTTGGGATCTGTGCTGCGAGGACGTCTGCTCCAGAGGCCCGTGGCGGACGCCAGAGACACCACTGCGCCCGTGTTGCTCAGAAGACCGTCGCTGGAACCCGTGTATCCAGGTCCAGTTGGACTGGTTTGGACGGCAGTGGACCTGGACTGTTCTCTGCACTACGAGCTCGAGATCGCTGGCTTTGCGCAAACGTCTAGCAGTCACGAGCTACGAACCTTTCGTTTATACTTGGAGACGATGCCTCTGTTGGCCCAGGGGGCGCCAGTCGCCAGGAGGCTTCTGGAAGAATTCAACGGCTACGTTCTGGAAGGTTCGGTTACAGGCTTGTCACCCGTTGAGTTGTACAGAATCGAGTCGGGTATCGGGTTTCTCGAGGTGACGGACAAGCAGGCCGACAGAGTCCTGAAGGCACCGTTTAAGACGAGGGCGCCGCTCAGCTGTCTTCCGCATTACGCCGATAACGATGTGGCGTCGGTGGTCGCGTACAATCTCCAACCACCCCAGTCGGATATCGAAACGGGGGCCTGCTTTCACGAGACTAGGTTCTACGAGGAGGGCACGCAGTGGACGTCAGGGACGGACCCTTGTTCCATGTGTCATTGTCATCGAGGATTGGCCCAGTGCGACCCGGTGCCCTGTCCGGCGCTCACGTGTCCTCAGGGCAAGCAGCTCAAGCCCCCCGTTGGACACTGTTGTCCCATTTGTTCAGGTATGCAATGCAGCTCATTTTGTTTGTCGTTTACGCTTGAGTCTATCAGTGGCGTTCCTCGTTTAAAACACTGGAATACCTTGTACAAGGGCCGTTAACTCGTTAACCAAGTTTCACCCCGCATTTAGTTTACCCTCGTCTAAACCTGTGGATTACTGTCATCGCCGTTGGTTCTTAAAATTCTTGTTGCAACGTATAACGCGTGCCAAGACCGCAGGATTAATTATCCTTTCCGTTCGACGCGACGGTGTCGCTCGATAAACCCGGGCTGGGGAATTAAGGCAACTGCCTGCGGTTGATATTAAATCCGATTACCCGTGTCACGCTCCGTGAAAGTAATCGCATAGAATTAGCTACGCCTATCTACGGCCAGTTTCAATTACACGACTGTTTATCGGGAGTTACTTCGCGGCGTGTACTTACCTGTCCGTTTTCAGCTGTCATTCCGGCGTGCTGATCGTTTTTGCAGGTGCAATTCGAATAGGATAAAATCGATGCCTGTTATTGCGTTTCTCCACTCGAGGGAGAAAATGTGGTTGAAACGAGATCTCGATCGTTAGCCACCGAATACGTGGTACTCGCGTGACTCACCAACGGACCAGAATCGGGACAGAAGCTTGCTTACGAATACTCGACGATATAACGATAACGCCGGCAACGATCCAACCGTTTCGATTACACTTTTTAACGTACATTTTTGCTCGCAACTTGTTCGTGTTTTTACACCATCCAATTCGTCGTCTAAAATTATAGAAACGCGCGAAATTACACGTTTCGATGCTATTTTCGTTAGATGGCGCCAGAATGTAGCCGACATTAAGGTTTCGGGGTCCCAAAGCGGTGTTTTATTTACAGGGAATGCCCGTTTCAAAGTTATTTACGAACAAAAACAGAAACACGTTGGCAACGATACAATAGAACTTCATAAACTACAAACTTGAAAATTGAACCGTTGCCAACGTACGGCAGACACATTGCGAGCATTCTGTTTCAATTACCTGCGATGACGAAGAGTTAAGATGACGCGCGGTCGAGTCGGCAAACAGCGCGGTGGGGGTAGCGCCATCGATAACCTTGAGAGGTCAATTTATCCCGCCTCGAGTTCTCCGAAGACGCTACACTCGATCTATCGTTGGAAGCCGCGATTTCGTAATAATAAAATTATACCTTGCACCCAAGTTTCCGAGCAGCTCGACTCGCGGCATCCGTAAGACGGCACAGATTTGCACGAACGCGTCGAACGTATCCGCGTCTCTCTAATCTTCCAGGAAATCGGATGGCAACGCACCGGGACGCGCGTTTATCTAAAATTAATTCTCTCGACCGACCGGACTGACGCACCGGTCTGGCAGGACGGCGACCCAAGGACAAGAGACGTCGCGTAAGCGCGAATAAACAACGCAATGGACAGCATAACCGGACGAACGGAACATGTCGGTGAGCGCGCGACGACCGACTCGGCCGATTTAATTAGATACAGTTAAACTTCAATGTATCGCCGGATAGGATCTGCAAGAAAATGACAGATCAGCGCCGGTTCGATACGCGATTCCGTTCGAGACGCGTTTTTCCAGACACGCACGCGAGCGAGCGAGCGACCGGCCGGCCAATCGTGCCCGTGGCGATACGTCTCTATCATTTGAACACGTCGCGTGGAAACGGCGTCTGATTTGTCTGACCGATTAGTCGACTGGGAAACGAGATCTGTAAAAGGAACGCCGCGAACGAAACGAACCGACCGATTTACGATTTCCCCCCGTCGAGCTTCGTGTACAGGATGAATCACGCGACAGAGATGTCTCTTGTTCTTTTTTTTTCTTTTCCTTTTTTTTTTTCTTGCTGAGAATGGACAAGGTTGATCGCTTCGAGAAGATTCAATCTGCACGTGATCGCACTTTTCTGGGAGCTCCGATTGCTTCTAGTGCTTCCCATCAGCTACTGCACCGACACGTCGAAACTTGTTTGGGAATGAACTGTGTTATTAAAAATGTCGTGTAATCTGTGTACCCAGGTCCTGGCATCAACATGAACGGAACGGGGAAGAACGTCAGCTCGATAACGAGGGGTTGCACCCTGGCTGGTCAATTCCATCTGGCTGGAGCGTCCTGGCATCCCTACTTACCTCCAGTAGGATTCGACACTTGCGCGGTCTGCACTTGCGACGTAAGTACCAACAAATTTTCCCCTAACCCAGACGTAACCGAATGCTTCACGTATGTATCTGCAGATTCTTTGTTTACCCCCATACGTTCATTGTCAGTTTCGTAAACGACCTGTATATGAAAGATGAAAAATTCAACCAGACACCGTTGCGCCAGAAGAATGCAGTTGCTCTCCGTCGTGACACTAGGGAGCACAGTCGATCGGCAATCGGTGACAGGCCTTTCTAAACAGATATTGGTAAATTGTTCCAAGTCATGCTTGAAACGCGTTACACAAAGTTGCGTTCATTATCGGAGATAAGCCGTTCGAGTTTGATCTATCGCTTGTCACTTAAATTACGTTCGATCAGGCCTCTGCGCGTATTCCTCTCCATTTGAAACCCAACCACGGGAAAACACGTTTAAATACGTAGATAAATTACCCTTGAACGTACAGGGTGTCCCACGTAACACAATAAGACAACACAGATTCAACAAAACGCCAATAAAATCACAAGTATATATATATATGTGTAATGATATTACGTTGATAGAATTTACATTTATCCAAAAACAACTCGCGCACACGTTAAGAAAGCTCAAGCTGGTTCCCATTTATCTTGCAGACGGTCACGCTGGAGGTGAAGTGTCCACGAGTGCAGTGCCCGCCATTGGACTGCGACGAGAAGCTCGCCTTCAGACCGAGCAAGAAAGCCTGCTGCAGACAATGTCCCGCGACGACGCCCAGCACCTTGAACGCCGCCGTCACCGGCGACACGACGCGCTTGCCGCGGGACCAGGCGGCGCCCTCTACGAAGCGCACCGCCGAAGAGATCCTGGCTTCCGGCGGTTGCAGGAATCCACTCGGTGGCCCCTACGAAAACGGGATGGAGTGGCATCCACGCGTCCACTCGCACGGCGAGATGAAATGCGTAAAGTGCAGGTGCAAGGTGAGAACCACTGACGTTTTACGTTTAGAAACGGGATTAACCTCGTCGTTGTACTCACCGTCGATTCCGGTATATTTATTTTATTTGATCTGCCGACGAACGATTCCATCATTCGAAATATGAGTAGATGTGAAATTCGTCGGAGTCAAGTACACGGTATGCACCTATGATAGTATCAGCAGAGTCATTTGCTGCGTTATAGTCTGCTGCAACATTGCGGTCGAGTCGAGTTGTCAGGTTTTATTAACGTGACTCGCAGAAATTGAAAGTGTACTCGTAGGATGACTGGTGTTACTTCGCACAAGTGAATCCTGAGATTCCAAGCCAAGTTAGTACTAGACCTTCGACACACGAATCCCTGCAACAGAGTTGGCGCTACTTTGTACAACCTACGAGTTAAGGTGGCGGAGATATTGCAGCAATGAGCGTATCGAATATACTTTGCGGTCACGGGCAAATTTATACGACTCGGAGAAGATACACCGTGCGTTAGGTATAATATAAAGAAAAGGTGCGAATTCTTGTTCCCCCCATCGCAATGTCAGAAATAGTAGCGCAAATTACAGTCGAGCGTGGCGTACCTTTGAAAGTGTCAGAGTGATGTACAACGATGTTCTTACACCGCGCGGGTTGGAACAAATAGCGGAGATTAGCGTCGTTTGTAATTGTAGGACTGGGATAGGTCGCACTAGCGAAAGGAAACAGGGAAAATATACGGGACAATTTGTTATTATTATTGGTATTATTAGGTAAACGTGTAGCGTCGTACGAAGGATATCCTTGCGAGGAGATACAGCCAGGGACTGCTTCGCAACCTAGCCGTCTATTTATTTGCCAAGTTTCGTAAAAACTTGTGGATCCGAGGATCGTGGATTCAAATCTCCGTGTCTTATTTTTCGTTTAGACTCCCTACACCATCGACGAAAGAGGCGTTTAAAGCGGGCGACCGAAATCGACCGCCAACTTCGAGCCGCGCTAATGGATCACTTCTGGCGCTGCTTAGACACAAAGCGGCTTTCATTGGCCGCGGTACCGTTGAGAACTAGTAGCGCGAGATTGTCACGGTACTCTACTCGGCAAGCGCGACAATTTCCGGTTTACACGATCGTTCTTAACCCCCTCGTCGCGTCGGTCGCATTCCACTCGTGCCTGAAGTTACCGGCCGACACAATCCAGAAGACACACGTCTTCACTAACTCCGCCAACTATTTCTTATTAGAACGAACCGCGAACTACGATTGACAAGTAGCGACAGCTGTCAGAGTATTCCAGAAAATAGTTTAAACTTGAATTAAAGGGGATGTCCGAATGCACAAGTTCGATATTAGGAACATCGATTTATCGTCGAGGTGGTGATGTAACCTCTCGAGGGCAAACGGTCTTCGTGGAAGATCTGCCTACGAGGATGGCACAAAGGATCGTCGCTTTTATAGCGTTCCATAAGACGGAGCAACCTGACTCGTTAAGCGACTCGAGTTGACGGCTCGTTAACTCGACATATCCCATGACCTTGGACGACCTTTGCACCAGGCTTGTAGAACACGTTCGAACAAGTGTCGTCCCACCGAGGCTTTAGAAAGGACACGCGAACCCACTCGAAGAAAAAGAATAAAAATCAAATAAAACGAATGCGGCGCCCCTGAAATTTCCTGTATGCGCCCATTCACAAGAAAGCCGTCTCCGGCGCGGCGCGCGGCATCCAACGACACTCTTTACGTCGAACGACTTTTGCCTGGGAACCGGTTTTTCACATTGTTTAAAAGGACAGTAATATTTCTAGTGGACACCGGTTATCGCGACGCTATCTACACTCGGTTGCATATTCTAGCCCCAGCTTCGCTGATTGCCGACTTTTCATTTTTAGGTCAGACACCGCGACTAGACGTTCAACTTTCAGCGTTATTCGACAGGCTTCTTCGAACGGTGTCCCCGCGGAATCGTAAACAGTTAGAAAAACGCAGGATATACAGGGCCATCTTAGCTTCAAACGAACTCGCCGTGACCAACGAGAATCGTCAGGTGTTCGTACTCGTACGAGTCCCTTTTCGTACCGAGCGACGTTTTATCAGTTCAGGTTATCGGCTGTAGTTTAGAGGGCAAGAAAGTCCTCGGGGCGTTTTCGTTGGCGGTTTCATTATTATGCGAAGGTCTCTGGCGAAAAAACAGTCGCGGCTCGCTTTATTTTTGCTCGTTGGCCACATACTCGTTAGAATCACGCTCGGAACAGCCTCGCTACGTTGCCTGGACACGGCCACGCCGTGAGACCTTTAAGGAGAAAACCTTTAACCGGACTCGTTCGCCCGGATCGACCATTAAAAGGGACCATCCATTACGATGAAAATGGAACGCGGCCACGGATCGCATTACGCCTAAGAAAAAGGATCGTTTCGAGTCCTCGAGATCTCGATCTCGGCTCGCAATCGGTTCTCTCTCGTGTCAAGCTCGTACAGTTAGGAGAATGAAAAATCTGGCATAGGTGGACTGATCTTTATTTCGACAAGCGTATAGAATATATTTGAAAATTGAAATATTTGTCATCGAGTCATCGATACGACGCAAGATCTAAAGCGAGCCTTGATCCTGGATTTTGTTTGCAGAATGGCGAGGTCAGGTGCGACAGAAAACGGTGTCCACGGGCGCTCTGCAACTCCATCGTCCATCAGATGAAGCGCGGCGATTACATGGCGGACGCGGACGACTGTTGCACGGTGCAGTGCCGTCGAGCGAGGCGTCATCATCGCAACAATCATCATCCGGGACGGCATTCCGTGACGCCGCGCGAGCTCAGCTGAGTACGGCCCAACGGACGAGCCTCCTCTCCGAACTCTCCTGGTTCACGTGAAAACACGCTTCTGAGCCTTGTTTCGTAGTCGTCGAATTCGCAATCAGCTATTGCTCGTCGTAGTCGTCGTCAGAACACCGAGCCAAGCGACGGACGAACCGTGGAATCGTACGGGGCACAAGAACGCAGCTATAAAATTGCTGCTCAGCAAGTGAAAGAATTGACTTGGCTGAGGGAACAAGTTCCAGAAAATAATGGACTTAGCCAGAGGTAGAGGTTCCGAAGAAGATTCTACTTGGTTAAGGGAAGAGGTTCCAAATCTCGCTCTTTCAGCCGCGTTGGAGGTATGTCGTTTTTGTAGCCCTTATCACCTACCTCGTGGCTTTTTAACCGTTTTACCACGCGTTAAAGTTTAAGTCTTGAACACGGCAATGGGAAAAATTTCCCAAGTCGTTTCTTTCACTTGCCAGATCTTCGAAAACTCACGAGCGAGAAAAGAAAGATACGCTGATTCCAGAGTCTACGAATGATCGGGTAATATGGGTGTCCCAGTTCTAAATCTGGGAGAACGTTTCCTAAAGCACGAAGCGCGCGCCATCTGTGATACGCCGAGCGAATCGAATAACGGAGAGTGGTACGCGTGGTCGAGAAAGTTTGGAAACCCTCTGACGTAGAGACGAACAGTATTCGAGTATCGTTCCAAGTACGATTTCAAAATATCGAGGCCGCTTTTTCACGCGAGTTCAGCGTTATTCTTTGATCGAAATATAGATTAAAATTGTTGCGATAGAGGGTTAAGTATGTCCCTATTTTGGTCCACCGACTATGATCAACGAAAGAGAAAGATTCGTCGCGATGATGGCGCGCGCAGGAAGCCATAAACGATAACAATAAGAATAATACGAGTTAGAGGAAGAGAAGATCGTTCGTCGGATGCTATTCTTATATTCCCGTCGCTTGGTCAGTTGTTCGTTCTAATGTCTGCGGCACCCACAAACCGCGGGACCAGACGTTTATTAATCAATTGGCTCTCATCAACGGTTAAACGGACCGGAAGCCAACCACCGCTCTCTATCTCGAGTGACCTGACACGGTGCGAGACGGCTATTCGGGGCAGAGATGGGGCAGAACCATAATTACTACTTGGTTGAAAATTAAAACGTGAAAATCGTTGATGGTTGAAAAAGGTTAACGATTAAAGAACGATAAGGCTTGAATTTGTATAGATTTTAAATCTTTTTTTTTTTTTTTTTTTTTTACCAAACGACGATTCGGATTATAACTTGAACGTTACTTTTTTATTGGTTATACGAAATTTTTTTTATCTAGATAAAAATTTTGCCCACCTCTGGTTCGTGGAACGGGGAAAAGAAATCGTTGGAGGGGGAAAATGCGCGGGATGAGAGTCGACCAACCCTGAGAGGGATTGGGGGGAGGACAGGAGTTTAGTCGTGTCGATAAACGCAAAGCGTACGTACCCTACCGTACCCACCAACCTCACCAAGTTACCCAGCAACCAAAGAAGACTGAACAACCTCCGATGGTGGCATCAGTTATCATTTGCGCGAATGCTAACGTTTACTATTAAACTCCAACTTATAATTATCCTGATTATTGCGAGTAATTGGATAAGGTTAACGTCACAGACATTATTAATCGTTAATTTACTATCATTCTCGTTGGTCCATTGTTTGTCATCGTCGCCAATCATCGTTATATCATTGTCATTGTCGTTATCATCGTATCTATGATTATTGATAATGTTTCTATTACTATCTTGAATAGTATAAATGTTAGTGCTACTATTGTCGTCGCTATTATCGATACATTGTTAATGGAATCGTCGCGATTGTTATTGTTAATTAGTCGTGCGAACGAGCATAACACCTTGAAACGGTGGTGTATTCGCGTCAACAAACGTTTTTTTTCTCTCTGTTGCCAAGGGAACGACTCTGTTGCATCTTCGTAACTCTTAGAGGAGAGAGAGAGTGGAGGCACTTTTTTTTTTTTTTTTAATTTATAGACGTATTTATTGTCAGATTCTTTAAGTTATTCGATAAAAAACTGGAATTGCGAAATGGCGTAGCAAGCAAATCTCAGGCACTGTGCTAAAATTTACGGTAAGGCACTTTCACGGGAAATGTAATCTTACCTTATAAATGATATTAAACGACACCTTTACATTTTAAAAGAAATGTAACCGAAGAAAACTTCTAAAGCAATATCTATTTTTAGATGAAACAAAATATTCTTGTAAGGTATTTCGTCCCTGTTGGACGATTACAGGGCTTCCCCGAATCTGCTATTTATTACACAACCAATCAGAAATTGACTGATAACATATTTAAGACTTTTTTTCGTTAAATATTCCGAGTATTCTAACATTGTTAGCTACGTCACCGTGCGTCAATGTTGCAAGCAACTTCAGAGGTCGAAACAAAATATGCACTAAATTAATAAGTTAATGCTGATAGTCGCTATCGTTGCGTATGCATCCATAATGCACCACTGGTGCGCGTGTTTGTGTATGTTAAGTGTGCATCAGTTTTTTTTATGCGTATGCGAATCGACGTGAGCGAAACGAGTACATGTAGTAGAATTTTTATAAAGCGCGAAGAACTTTGACGTAGACGAAATAGAGGCGATAAGGGAGAAGAGTATTTTAGCGTTTGTAATTATTGTATTTCTCGTGATTTCGTTTAATTTAGCCAGGCTTGACGGCTCACACTATCTCAGAAAACATTCGCGGATTGGTGTATCTTCAGTTTTTCGTGAGCGCTGTTGTTTCGAATTTGAGTACTTTGTATTTGTCAACGTCTTGTAAACGGAAAAGTCAACGAGGTTAAATGTTTTCGAATACAGTATTCCTTGCCCATTTTTTATTATAATCGCGGATTTTGATTTAACGTGTGTCACTTTGTTTCTCGATCTCTCGATTATAATACTGTATTCGATGCAGTTCACGGCTTGCAGCACGATCAAGTGTCTCGCGGCTATATATCTCTCTGTGCATTTCTTTATTATCTAGTCTAAAAATTCCGAGTATCTTTTCGGGCAATCTTGAGGGAAAATATCGGGGATCCGATCAGCGATGAAAGACGAGAAGGAAAAGGGGATATTACGCGTAGCTGCGGCAGCTGGCAGGCCTGGTTGCTTTTAATCGTTTCTGATACAGTACTTTTTTCGATAAAGTGTATCGCGTAGCATCTCAATTCTTTCTCTGTTAAATATATTTCGAGTCGGTGAAAGTAAATAGTCTTAGAATATTCTGCAACGAGAAATATAAATAGGAATTGAAGCGTGGTCGAATGTTTCGAAAATGTAACGTAGATCTGTAGTTTCTTAAGAATCCATCTTGAATGAAACCAGACACTAGTAAGCGAAACGAGTCGAGAAGTGAAGCAGGGAACAGTTGGGGTTTCGCTACGTGTCACACGATGCCACCCTTTGCGTCGCACAACGTCACGTCTGGGCAATAATGTACTCCGATCCCGGGGCATACACACGTTTCTTCACGGGAGGCGTTGATTCGCTGTTTGCCGTTTATGCCTTTAAAAATCGTGTGCGTACTCTTAGTCAACGCTATTAGAGGTTAGTTATTCGCGTAGTGGCCTTAAACACGATTTTATTGCCAACGTTTTGTACATAAACGCATGTAATACGTAACGGGAATCACGACTACTATTAATGGATTATCAATATTGCGATTATTATTATTATTATTATTATTTTTATTTTTATTATTATGAGTAGTATTTATATATAATTATACTGGATCTTTGAGCGTCGTCAAAGCCGCAGCTTCGACGGCGCTCGTCATCATTAATATTATTCTATTTTATTATTATTACTATTATCATAATATTATTATTATTATTATTATTATTATTATTATCGACATTATATATAAATATTATATTCACGGTTATTTAACACTTGGCCATCAGACGACAACGTGGAAATTGTTATATTATTGAACTTTTAGTTTGGAAACTTCAAAGAATTCGTCGCATACAGTGTATACATAATTTAAGTATAAATATAAATTAGCGTAATTGAACGCCAATATTAACACTTCAATGACCATTGATGTAATAATATGTTCGTTCATGTAGGAAGCTGGAAAAACGTAAAGTGTTAATTAATGTTCATCGCTGATATTGTAAATATGTATTCGTATTTTGTACAGAATCACCGAGAAATATTTTTAAAAAATTTGTAGCAAAACATATCTCGTGGCAGGTTTTTCAAAAATATTTTCTTTCACGCCTCTCTGCTGGCTAAGTGTTAAAAGTCATCCTCCTAAATATGCGCATGTTATATCCATCTCGACGGAGAAGCGCTAACATCGCCGTTGAGAGATATTGTATTGTCCTGAAATGCATTACGCTCGCGTTATTTTTCTTACTCCACTAACTCGCCCGAAACGACGTTACTGAAATCACGTAAATATAAACGGTGCAAATATTAAAATAACGATTGTTGCGACATGCGTCGTATGTATTCGCTCGATACGAGGTTAAAATGATATAATAAGCGAAATATCGATTGTGCCTTGTTAATCGTGACATGTCGGTTAATCCAACGTTGGTAATGCGTTTAACGTCAATTGTAAATGCACGTGTCACAGTCGAAGTGAATTGTACAGCGATTCTAACCTATTAATAGCGAGTCTACACTCTCACTGAAGTTATCGGTGACTCCGAAAGAAATCGTTTATTAGATAGCAATAAATCCACATTTACCAGCGACTGTATTACCTCTCTAGCATCGATGTCTTCCGAGAGAAGCGACAAGTTACATTAGGTGATTAATTATCGACTAATAATGTTTCATGTACAACACGAGACAAGTCTTAAATTTTATATATGTTGAACAAGAATGGATATAGTACGGGGGACACTACGTCTGGTTCCGTACAATGCCAAAACGATTGTCAATTAAATCATAATTAATGATTAATTCGCTGGTACCGTCGTTACTTCAATTTACTTGTGGTAACCGCATTACACGTATGGTTGGGATATGTGTCTTATCATTCGTTGGATATATCAAGCGAGGTAGGGGGGAGAGAGAATGAGGGAATCGAAAGAATGAGAACGAAAGTGAGACTAATCAATTGTTGATATTGCTAATTAATGTAATAAATCGTATAATTGAACGTAAAACGAATAATTATATATTAGAAATAATTGTATGCCGATTTCAGTATTTCCATTAATAAACAGAGATACACTCGACTGAGTCTCGTTTGTGTGACCGGTTTATTGATTGGAACACGCGACTATCAACGATTTTCGCGCATTACGCATTATTTTTCAAACGTTGGCATCGGTTTACGCCTGGCGTTCCGCAACTCGTATCGCTTTGGTGAAAATGATGCTTACCGTGGTTGCACGCGATGTGTCAAAGAAAATTCGCAAAGTAGCTTTTGTTTGAACCATTCGAATCTTTCATGCAGAAATGATTACTGTGGTCAAACAAACGGTATGCTTCTTACATAAATGTGTTATAACCTAAAAAAAAAAGATAAGGAGTAAATGATCCGACTAGACATTTTCCTATTCAAACATTATTGGCTAAAATAAGTCTCGTAGATTAAGTACAAGTAAAGCATACTACATGTTTGATCAGAAATCGCCATTCAATTATTCAACTTATTCGAAAACCCAAGTACAATGGAGTAATAACAATCATTCGGAATATTCAAATGAAGCCAATAATTTATCGTTCAACGATCTCTGTAAACGATGGACATGCGGGACCAAAACTTTGGTTATGGCTAAATAATGCTTGCTGAATTTCTTTTTTATAGTTTGAATCGTAAAGCATGTTGCAGCCCTTCGTCGATAGCACGTAGAACGAGGTCAACTGTTTTAGATGTTGCGTTGCTTCCTAACAAACCTATTCGCAACGCTTTGTCCGTGCTGGGTCCTAGACCTCTGCTGATTTCGACTTTGTACCTGAAAATTGAAAGAAGATACATTGCAATAGAGATCAAGTTGAGGTCTTGGAAGGTCCGTATTTTCATGTAACAAATTCTACACCTAATGCATAGGGTCTACGGTATGCGTGGAAATGCGGCTTACTTGTCCATGGCTCGTTTTACGACGATTTTGTCGTCGACGCCAGGTGGCAGCTCTATAACGGTTATCGTGGATAATTGATACCGTGGAATTTTCACGTTGTTCCGAAGCCCCCGTAATTCGAGACCCTTTCTTAATTTGTCAGCTGCAGCGGCGTGTCTGGACCAAATTGCTGGAAGACCCTCTTCGGCGACTTCCGCCAAGGCCTCGCGTAAACCGTACAGCAGAGTGGTGCTTACCGTGTGATGGTACACGCTTTCTTCGTTTCCAAAACATTTCCAGTAGACGCCGAGGATGCTTATGTCCCAATAGTAGGAGACCGGTCTCGTCACTCTCCCAAACATTTTCTCTCTGTTATAAAAGAAGAAAAAAAAGGTGTAAGGAGATAGCGATGAAATTGCAGGAAGCATTCGCCGACTCCGCCATGGGCGTGGAAAGAAAATTAATGGTAAGGACTTGGTCGTAATAACGTGAAATCAATAATAATAATAGGGAATTTGCGATAACAAGCGTGCAAAAACGTAATTGAACGACAGCACGATTTGAAAGTAAACTGTACGCATTAGTAATCATAATTGCGCTGGATGACATTGCATAACAATGGGAAATTGATGACACGATGAGGTGATAATCGCTTCGCGTAAATACATGCAAACGGGGATTAGATACAATGGTTACGTAATTACGATGGTGTGTAATCGTTATGGGTGAATTGAACACGACTATCGTCATGTTGGGACCATTTTATTGGCGTGAATAGATGAATTAATAAATTATTTAACTAATTATTGCTCTCGAGACGTACACTCTCTCTTATTTTATATGAATTTTCAAGTTTCATAGAAATTCTATCGGCACGAAAATGATTTAGGGAAAGTGGTAGTTAACTTGAAAGCCGCTAGAGTGTCATCGAATAAGAATTCATCGGACGGGGTCATGTTATGATTCACGTAGCATTCAATGGGCCTCGAGTCACCGCTATGACCTCACGAATTCGATTGGTATTCCATGTAGATGACTTAGAATCTCGATTCACAGCCCATTTTCTTTGGTTGTGTGTTGTGGTTAAAAAAAAAAGAGAGAAGAGGCTGTGAGATTGTCGATTACGTACTCTGCCCGTGGACCGAAAGAAACAGGAGCGAGTCCTGCGGGGGCGCCGAGGGCCTTTTGGCTGCCGGCATAAGCTGCATCGATGCCCCAAGAATCCATAAAGAATGGCTCGCCGCCGAGTGATGCAACCGCGTCGACGATCAAAAGGGCATTGTACCTAAGACAAGTTTCCTTTTGGTTCGTAAAATTTTATTTTCGAGTGATCGGTTTTTCAAATAAAAAAAAAAGCTTTATGTACGATAGACGGTAATTAATCTTCTTTTGATTTTTAATAAGCTAAACTATCGAAGCAATAAAAAAACAGAACTCATACCTGTGAACAAGCTCTCCGAAACCTTCCAATGGCTGTTTCACGCCCGTAGACGATTCAGCGTGGACCATAAAAACCACCACGGGTCTGTATCTCTCCAAGGCGGCTTCCAATTCGTTCAACGTAACAGCCTCGTTTTGATTTGGTATTATCAACTGAACCTGCAATTTAAAATTCGTAATTCTCAGAAATTAAACTATGATATACGGATTTTTTGCAAAATTCTACCACTTACGCGTGCCCCGAGTCGTCTAGACATGTCAGCGGCGCGTTCACCCCAGATTCCAATTTGGACAACGACTATAGTGTCATTGGGTTCGAGTAAATTTCCTAAGCACGCTTCCATACCGCCATGACCTGAACCACTCAATACCAAAGTGAGTCTGTTTTTAGTTTGGAATACGTATTGGAGACCAGCTTTAATTTCATCTATCAACTAAGTATAAAACAAGAATATATTTATATATCAGGCACAGAAATAATAATCACTCCACATTTATCCGGAAATGTAACTTTTCATGTAGAATTAAAGCGAACCGATTACCTGACCAACTTCGAGGTTAAGATTACCGAGAACTTGATTCTGTAAGCTCTGAAGAACTCGCATCGAGCAATTAGTTGGTCCCGGACCCGTTAACGTTTTTACCGGTAACTGCAGTTTAGCTTTCAGCTCCTTGGGTGGTAGCTTCCGAACAGCTAACTGGTCCCATTCGCAACTCATCGTCCCTTTTTTATTTTCTTACCTGAAACGAAAGAAAATTTTATAATCGCGAAAAATTTCAAAAAATTTCTTCCTCCGAAAAATACACCAGAGACAATTGAATTTCACGCAAAAAAGTTGAACCATTACCGGTGCTTTAACTTGTGTAAACTTGTCACTCACATACCTAAGGTTGCACTGTACGGTTGTCCGAAGTTGGTATTATCATCAAATGATTCTGTCTTGACAATTAGCACGCGCTATTGCGCATAAATTACGCGCAATTAAATCCACGTAGATCAAAGTACTTTTTCTTATTATAATTTTTACTGTAATCGTAGTATAATTCGATTTGTTATTTTATTTTTTCTAAAAACTGTCGAACGTCGAGTTAGTTAACAAGGAATTTCATCGCCGTATGAAAGATGAACAAAGTGGTAAAACGTTATTAATTTGTGGAGAGAACGAGAGCACAAAGAAATCTCTTTATTGAAAGACCGAAATAGCTTGATAAGTCATTGCGTCCTGATAACCTTCTGGACCCTCTCGACTTACGTAAACGCGGAAAAAGCCTATAACTATCGACGAGTATAGAAAATACTTGAATAAACGTAGACTATCTAAAGGGGACAGAAGTTTGTCTCGGCGATAGAATAATTAGGAGCATCGTTGTATTTGCAATTTTTCTATTCGACGATTACCATACAATTTGTTCGCGGTTTAATTTATGCGAAATGCGTAAGCGTGGGTATAAAGTGATCTATGCGGTTCTTGTTTCTGGCAAGAACAAATTCTTTGACGCGTGTATAACGAGTCTAGAATCTCCTAACGGGTCATTAATATTGCATTCCCTTCGCTACAATGAAAATAGAGTCCACGGTGAATAGCAGAGATGAGCGAGGGATTTATATAGCGACAAACAACATCGGAGATTTTCTGTCGGCTCAAAAGCAAACCGACGAAAATGCAGATCCAGAGGGTCAAGTTCGGTTGCTCGACATCATCCGCCCCCCCCCCCTCCTCCGTCCCCCTCTAGCGCCATCCACCTAGCTCCCAACTCTTTCTTTCCCCACTCTCCCCACTTCGCCACCACTCGTCGTACCGTCTCTCTCGCTCTTCGCGCAGCTACTCTGTTCGTCCTCCCTCCCTTTCTCTCGCTCGTCGCTTTTAGTCTCTCAACGGGGGTCACCGGGCAATGTTGAACTGCTAATAGTAAATACCGTCCCCAACGACGGTGAAATTGCCCGAAATGACTGGCAAGGTCGAGGAGAAACGAAACGAAGTGGTAAGAAGGGAGTACACAATAAATTTCCACCGGTACTTCAGAGCCCTGATAGGTTTCTTTGGCTCGTGAACGACCGAAGACTGGCTTAATTGTGTGTTCTCGCGCGCGCGCGCGCTACCATAAGTTAGCAGCGTGTTGGCGATGGGTTCGGGCTCGGTGGTAAAGGTCCGTTTTCACGCGACAAACTAACGCGCAACTATCAACTTCGTGATATTCGATCACTATTTTGCGATTTATCATTTTGTGGGTAGACAATTTTTTTTTGAAACGTCGAGAACATTCACGTGACGTCATTGAGCTTTACCGATGAATGTCGAGATACAAAGCTGATTATTAGTACTTCGTCCATCGAGAGCTTGTACATATATATATATATATATATATATTTTATATATACTAGATATATATTACAAGTCCTCGTTTAATCCGTAAACTTCGTGATTTCGTGCCATGTGAAAACGGACCTTAACAGGACTACGACATTCATACACGAATGAGAGATCGTGCGTGACTGGCCGGCGCGGTCGGTTTACAGAGCAAAGTGTGCGTGTTCCCTAACCTGCTTGTACGTATTGGTCTCGTGGCTATGCGAATGTGTGGGTATATGTTCGGGCGTGCACGTGCTCTCCGTCTGTGTTTGTGTGCATATGCCTGTGTGCCACGCTCCCGAGCCAGGAGAGACAAACGAAACAATGGAACGTCGTCTCCGGCTCGAGTAGCGAGGCGAGCGGGCGGATCGTACTCGCTTGGCTCGCTCGTTCGTCTCCTCAGACTGAGATTACTTTTGTATAATCCCTGAATCAGTAAATAATTCCTGGGATCGATCGGTAATCGGAAACATCGGAGTTAATCGTGTCAGTTATTCTTGCTGTCTAGATTTTCAGTTTATTTCTGTAAAACTTGGATAATATTTTCATTTAAGTATCAGTTACGTTGAAAGGGGTTAATCGTTAACTGTGACCAGCGATTGTCCAGTAATCATAATTCATGAATTATAATAATTGGCCGACGTCAGTGGTCCGCGGTGTGCTCGAACGTGCACGGGGGATTTCCGAAGACAGTTTTCAGGCTCCCGGCTTCGAGAACCGCTTGCTCGTGACTGCCCCCTGGCGTACTTGTTTCTCAGTAGAGGCCGGGCCGCGACCAAGGAGGAACGCTTTGTGCGTGGGACTGGAAAAAGGGAGATTCAAGAAACGTTGGACCGCGAGTTAGCGCCCCGTGCACGTTTGTCGACGCGAGTGCGCGTGCCTTCTGTGTGTTTTCCAACGATTCTTTTGCGCGACGATCTTTCGACGAAGGATGCTTGGTTTTTGATACTTTGAACGCGCGTGCGAGAATCTTTGATCGATATTGGATCACCGTCTCCTAGGCAACGTGCAACCTTTTCGTTCTTGTGTAAGTTCCTGCGTCTGTCTGTGTACAGTGCTGTAGGAACTAGAAATCTGCATTTATCTCACGTTAATAGCGTTTAATGGGTCCTACTTTGTTTGTCAGTTGGTAAAATTTTCTTGTCATATTTCTCGCGCGTGAAAGACAAGATTGGATAACCTGTGTTTCATGTACGTTTCAAACAAATTCGGTTCACTCGAACGATTCTGTCGTTTTAGTACTTTTAATTGCAATTCAAGTTGTTGGCATGTTGGCACTTTCGCGAAGACTGACCACGGACAATTTTTTTATGCACTTTTCTTTGAGTTCCATAGGCCTCACACCCTATACCTGGACAACGCAAAGCGTTGAAAACCTGAAAACTTTACGTACAGCTTTATCTTTGATGATAATTCGAGTTATCGATAGCTTGATTACATTTATTTTTCTTTGCATAATTACGCGGGTTGCGAATAAATTTGTTTGATTGATATCTGGAATTGTGGTTTCAGGTGGACACGCGCGACGGCGGGAGTGTGCGGCATTACAAGTATGTTTACCGACCGGGGACGTTGATTTTCGTGCGAAATCGGTATCAGTCGTCGATCCTCGACCCACGAAGACGATTCGTGAGACGCGTAGCGCGTGGATCGGGCCCAGCAGTAGCAATCATCGTTGAGCGGTTGTCATCGGTGGTCGATGCGTTCCCGTGGCTCGGGAGGTCGTCTTATACTCGACACGGCCGATTATCGATCCGCGACGAATAAGTGAATCGAGTGTTGCCGAGAGTGTTCTGTGGTTAAGAAATCCGGTGCGGGCGACGCGTCTTCCCCTCGGTTGGTGTTGGTCGCCTCTTTCGTGCTTGCTCCTTTCTTCTTGCATTCCCTTCGATCGACCTGTCCTTTTCTTCGCTTCGCGATCCTCTCTGTCCGTGTTTCTCTTTCCCCTTTGCTCTCTGTTTCTTTCCTTTCTTTGCTCCATTCCTCGGTCGACCGGTCTCTCAAAGGGGGCGTGCTTGGCCACATTCAACAATGAGCGAACGCAAAACTATCTAAGCACGAGGCGCGAACCAATGGTTCCTGGTGTTTTCTGGCTGTGTGTGGCCCGCGATCTTCGGACCCGCCAAGTGTTTACACCACGACGCGAGTTACACCGCTCGCCCAAGGTAAGTGTACCGATGTTATTAACGTTCCAAACATGAGCATAACTCTTATTCGGATAAAACTTTCCAACCAACAGTCAGAGATTTGTTATTTTGACAGAATTGCTTATACCGGTTACGAATAAATTCTATACAGCTTCCATTCGTTATCCGTTAATTTAAAATTCTAGCCATCTCTGAAGTGAATTTTTGCGATTGGTTCCCAACGGATTGCGATACGCATCGCCGTCTATCGAGCGAAGCGTCGATTTCAATTAACTTTTTAAACGAGTAGTTCGACGAACGAATGGAAACAGTAGAAGGGAGGGAGGTACGCTTAACTCGGTACAAAACAATTAACCGTCTAACGTTTTTCCTTCTTCGTTGACCTCCGAGCGTTGAGGGAATACACAGAGACAGAGAATGTTCGAAATTTCGCCGGGATTGAGTTTCCTAATCCGTCGCGCGCTTGCAGTCTGGTTTCGCTACGCCGGCTTTGATTCATAATCGTCGAGTCAATAGGTATCGCGTTCCCATTTCGAAATACCATTGCCTCCTGCGATAGATCGTGAGAAAAGTTACCGGCCGCGGGCATACCAGTCTTTCTATTATCTATACTGAAAATCGTCCATCACTCTCGATTATTCGAACGCATTGATCAATATGCGACACAGAACAGTAGGATTCGATCTTTATTGTGAAACACGTACGCGTTATCGCAACGTACTTTCTCATTTACATAACTAGATTGCGGATTATTATGCGTTTTATGACAAATGAAAATATATGGAATTCTATGAAAATGTCAATCTACAATAATGTACATGGTACGTTACTTAGAAGATGAGACCAACTTTTATGAAAGCTTAAACTTTTTTTTCTGTATCTGTGAAAATATGAATTTGCATAAACTATACGTAACCGATAGGCGTTGCTCCTTGCATATCGATAGCGATCTATTCTTCTTAGAAAGATAGGCGAAGTCGTCTGCGGACTATAATTTTCTAGTTTTTTCCTATTCGTTCTGAAAATAATCCAGGCTAATAATTGGTCGAATAGAGACGAATAATTGAGCACCAGGCACGTGCTTTGAAAGTCAGACTTAGCAAATTGGACACGCTTTAAGACTCGACCAAGTCCCTTTCCGCTCGAATCGGGATGAAACGGAATAGACCCGACGTAAGAGGCTTTTCACACAGAGATTAGAGAGTCGTGTTTTCATCCTCTCGAGGAGGTCGGTACTAGGCTTAGGACTGTTCCTGTATGTTGTTGGTATTGGAATGCTGCGTAGAAACTTTGAATACGTATATTAATTAATATATTCAAAAATATTCGATACTCGCATAGGATAGTTCGATATTGGAATTGTATCGGAATAGCTGAAATATCTGTATAATTTACTTGAACGAGCGTGGTAGGTTTAGCGTTAAGTTTGTCGTGCGGAGGGTATCAACGCCATCGGCCCTTGTTCCTATAGTTTCGGCAGTTGTTGGATCGCATCCAAAAATACCCGTCGTCCGCTGAAAATATATGTGTATGTATATTCGTGGCGCGAGACAGGACATACCGGAAACAATATCTCAGTTCGAAGAACCTTGTGTTCCCGATCGTGGCGGGTAATGCACGACTCTGTAACGTTGGCCTGCTGATATTGACACATTTGCAAGGTATATCGATTAGATTAAAAATTAAACATTTTTGTCGTTATCCATCGACAGGCAAAATTTGGACAGAGTTCAGCTTTTCGACGAATTTTGTATTTTTAAATAAAAAAATATTCGCGTATACTAATTTTGAACAAGCGATCGAATGTCACGGTAAGATATAGCCGACAAACGTTACGATTGATCCCGTTATCAAAGACAGTAAACGTATCCAGGTGGAGATGTCATTTAAATAGCTGTATTCTTCGGTTTACCCTCGCAGTAACTCGAGTAAACGTTATACGTAAGCCAACGGCGACTGAGAACGTTGAATTCTCAATGAAATTGTTGATATTCAAAGCTCGATGTCGGTATCTAGCGAATACGAATCGCCTCGATGTTACGGCAAATATTTACAAACAAAGATACGATCGTTGGTGATCGTCGTAACGAGATTTCGTGAAATCGTTATTTCTTCGAAAGTTTGAGAATACAGCGGTCGTTTCTAGACCTTCCAAAGTCACGGTACAAGGACAAGGAGCTGTGTAATCCAGGCAAACGTTTATTATGCTGTCGTATAACGTCAGGCGGGTGTGACGAATTCCATTACGAAATTATGTTACATTGTTGCGCAAAGGCTGTAATTTCCACGAGATAACGTTGTAGGAGAAACATATTTTTGAGCTCTCATGTTCTTCGGTGTTCCTTTTCCCTAGAAATACTAATAATAGTTGAGGTGAAAATTATAGAATTATCGACGTAAGTATTGTTCACCGTGACGGAAGAAGCAAAATATTGTTCTCTATAATAAGTATTTATAATTAATAATCTAATTCCTCTTTTAGACGTTGGACAATAGTCAACTCCCGGAAATGACAAGTATCTAATCTGTGCGACGTAGATATACACGCAAACAACACGAATCGCAATTTTATCATTTCAATATTTAACAAAACAATTTTTGTTTCCCTTTTATGATAAAAATTTGAAGACGAGAGATTTCGCGAGACGAATATTTTCAAAAATAGTCACAATATCGTTGATATTATACGCTACAAAAATAAACCCGTGACCAAGAGAAACATACCATTTTAGAATAATACGATAGAATGATTCCAATGTAAATTTATTTAAACGAAACAAAATTAGAGTTGCGCGAGGCTCTATGTCGTCTGTACGTAGGGGGGCCGCCACTGGCCATATCTCGCGTTTCCTTGTCCGTTGCCCATAATCGCCACTCTCCGTCGGTAATTTCGATCGACGTGTTCGATCGGAAAAGAATTATGACTCGGGTCGAATCACTTTAGTCAGTAATTGACTGCATTAACGTTACGTGGACAGGTGAAGATAGACACCGATCGTTTATCATGCGAGGACCAGCACGCCTTGTCTATGCTCGTGGCGTTCGTGTTCCCATACGCCACCTACACAGACCGAACTTGAAGTTCGTTTCCGCGGAGCTGTCCCGTTTCTCGAAGGTTTTTTCAAACGTGGACAATGGCGTCACAGAGTAGTTTTACTTGGTTTTACAACCCCTGTATTCCATCCGTCTTTGTCTAGCAGAGCTTGCGTACAAGTGCATGATTTCGCCTACCCTCTTCCGAACCTTTTCTTACAAACGTTTATTCTCTTTATTCAATTGTGTCAGGTATTAATTATTTGGACTTTTTTGTTTTATCGCCAAAACAAATAATAGTTTCGTTATCAGCGTCATTTCAACTGTCATTTTCTACGAAATTTCGAACTTTTCGATTTTAACATTTTCGAAGCTTAATTGTCTGCGCCGAGCAGATAGTGAAAGCGGAAGTTTCCCGTGATTATCACGGAGGAGTAACAAAGTTGAAGGCGAGGAAGCAGAGGAGTTTGCGTATAAACGTGAGATAGAATCGGAAGCGCGGTATCTATAAGAAAAAGAATACAGGTGTGGGACGCGATGCGACGATTGAGATTCAAAACCAAGCATATAATTCGAACAGCCGTATACGCTCAACGGCGTGTAATAATAATCTCCACCGGGTGTTAGATCCGGCTAACAAGATAAACGTGTTGTTATTCGCGACGCTGGCATTTGTGTTCCATCGCGAGCTACGATAATAACGATGGAAATTAACCTGTTTGACGTTGGAACGGATACGTCTCGGATTAAATTGTATCGTCGCGATGAAATTGTTCGTGGAATCGTAGAGAGATTAAGTCGCTATTCGCAGTAATAGTGGAAAATAGTGTTCGATATAAATTTTTTTTTTCTTTTTTTTAACAGAAAATTGCCAAGACAATGAGAAAGAGGCGCATTAATTAGCCGAACGATGCATCATGGCCTCCTCTTTAGGGGGACCAGGACTGACGTCTGGTGTTCCAACACCGCGAAGAGTCAACCTGGAATTTCCACCGCCACCGCCTTATCCACCTCCCCACAGTCAGGTATAATTTGCATCGCGCGATGCTTTACTTAAATCGTACTTGCCTTTAGCCCCCATTATTTTAAACGATTTCTTCCCAAGGTCAGAAGGTTATCCTAAGAAGAAAAATATTATTTTCTGCTAATGAACGGTTCTCGTTTTTGTCAGATGGCCTGCACGGGTCTGACGGATCCTGCATCGGTGGCGTCGCCCATGGCGAGCTCCGCTCACCAGCATCCCCTTCAGGATTATTCGTACGCGTACTACGAACCAGGCCCGAGCCGACTGCACGGCGCGTATCCGCCGGAAGTGGGCCTGAATCGTGTGCAGCAGCAACAACAGCAACCACTGCGCCCGGAACCGTTCAAAAGGCACACGTACATGACCCGATACGGGACGGAGGAGAACATTTACGAGGAAATATCAGAGATCAAGTGAGAGGAGCTAGATCTATGCTCGACTTCTTAACGGTTTATACCTAAGACTGAGAGTCCTTTCTTTAAGTAACTGTCGTCCTAGAGAATACGTGCTTAGTCGATTTTTACGAGGCTTCGGTAATAGAAGAAAAATTCCCCTCGGGGAGGAACGCATCCTGCGAGGTAAAGGGTGCTACGCGAGGGTTTCTCGCGGATCGATACCAACGCGGAATTACGTTTCATTTGGTCTAAATGGTTGATGAATACGCGCCGTATGTTCACGAAGTGAACTTCACTGACGCGAGTGAATGCGGTTTTAAGTGGACAACGAGCACATCACCCCGGCCACTTGGCCCGATTCGACGCGCCACGCACCGGATGCCATGAGACGGTGATTAAGTCGCCGGACAATAAGAAAAACAACAGTCGTAGATTGTCCGCGCAGCATCCACTAAGTCATTCATCGGGACAGGATAAATACCCATTCAAATTGACTAGGATTCCCGAGTAAATTATTATGCGACACGGCGGCCGCCGCTGTCCCTTTTAAACCGTTACCATTAATAGGATGCGCTCCCGAGGAAGCCTTAAAGGGCGAATTTGGTCGATGAGGTTTCGCGAGGCGATAGAGCTTGAAATACCCAAGTCTGTGATTATTGTTTTCTCGGGTCAGGGTTAATAGTTTACGAGATAGTTAAGAGGACTAGGGACAGGGCGGTCAAAGAGCTCTGAAATTAAGCGCTACAGAATAAAAACAAAGAAAAAGAGCAAAGGAAGGAAAATCTGATCAAACATCGATCCGCGAAGATTGATGTATAATTGAATCATTTTCAAACGATGATCGCATAGGTTTGGCGAGGTTTGTATTCATGCGTAAATCGTCCGAATTCATTAGCAGACAATGCCACCGAGCGTTGCACGGCTCGAGGAGGTCCCTGGTGGCGGAGGAGGTCCGAAGAGTCCAGTCACGGCATCGTCGGGTACTGGGGGAATTGAACCTGAGCGTGGAGGCGATGCTGATGCCGACCGTGGCCGACAACAACGACGAGGATGAGCCCCAGGATCAACGAGGAGCGTCCACGGAGGAGCTGTTATCTTCGGTCAGTCCCACCGACGACCTCCTTTCACCTGTTGGCTGTGATATGGACAGTGGCTTCAGTGGAAGCTCCAGTGCAAGTTACAGGTTGATAGAAATTGTAATTATAGTTTTAAGAAATAGTTGCGAAACGAGAGCAACGCCAAGATTCGCGCGTTACTTATATTTTTATGCGTTGTTGCGTGCGTCAGCGTGGCATGTCCATGCTCGTAAAAGTGGAGAGATAGTAACGTTTTCAACTGTTATTTGCTTAGGTCCGGACTGGGGTCCTTGAGGAGAGGAATGGGTAAAACTAGCACGCCGGAATTGCCGGTCGGTCAACGTAAAACGAAGGCCGCTATGATCTGGAAAAAGGGTTGGAAAGGCTGGAAAAAGCTGCATTCTTTCGGTAGCAACAACAACAAGACTGGTGAGTCGTACGCAAGTGCTCGATTACTCGTCGAGAGTTTCTATACTAGTTACGTTTACTTTTAGAAATAACTCTGAAACAAGCTTACGCGTCTTGGTCGAGCAGTAAGTAGTAAGATCGTTCGAATAGTATTCGAAGAGTAGACTATAATCGAATATACACATAATATTCAGCGTTCAATTATACGCATCGAAATGCAGAACGACTCGAGGACTAGCCCCCCTGTTGTCAGGCGATACCTTTATCGTCCGCGTCGCGTAGGTGGGATAACGACCCTAACTCATTGTGTTTGGTTCTGTTTCTACGCTCGCCGCCGTCTTAAGGACGATAAATCCCAACAATGAAAGTGCAATCGACTCTGGTCAAGCATCGGTCACGAACCACTCACGGACACGAATTAATTGCCACCGCGGCTGTGACTTGGTTAAAAATTCTCGTTGGGCGACCCGTGATTCGCGTGCCATGACTACCAACCGCGAGAAAGAAAGACATATCCCAGGTGTGTGCCCCTCCTTTTCTGCAAGTGTCTCGAGAAGCATGCGAACGCTCGACACCTTCGGTCATGTGTGACCAACGCGGAATGTCTTAAATAACGAGTAATAATAATAATTCCTATTTTATGCGGTTATAATTCCTTTCAAACTTTTTCTTTTTTTTTTTTTTTTTACTGGATTTATTATTATTAGACTACTCCAAAGAATATTGGTCATTTCGAAACTTTAATTTCTAAGCAGCTGAATGATATTCCTTCGTAATTTAACGTAGGATATAGGAAAGATGGTATCGAACACCTTACCCAGCGCTGAAAATATTCGATCAGTGTATGACCCAGATAATCGTAGTATATCGTGGTAGATTGATGGCGAACCTGATGGAATATCGCCAAGCGGTGGGAGGTGGCAATCGCGATTCGCGATCAATGTTGGTGTGTAACGCACACGCACAGCGATCAGATGGTCGGGCACCTTTTGTCCGTCTATTTCATGGCCCTTTGTCGCGCATAACTGCACAAGTATGTACGGGCCTTTCTTTCATGGGAACACAGGCCGGGGTATGACGCAAGCGTTTGGCCCCGCGCTCTCGTGTGCATTTGGCGCACGAACCGAGTTAATTATTGGTACTTGGAAGGGGTCAGCCGCGGGGTCACTCGGTGGAGAAGCAGATGCGAGACCACGTGCACGCCCTTCTCTTGCCGCTTTAATCTCTATCTCCCTCGAGTCGCTCTTTCTGCCCCACGGCCACTTGGATTTTCAGGTTGGTATACAGGATGGCCAAAAATAAGCGACGCTTGAAATAATGCCTGAACCGTTAACTCTTTGTAACATCGCGTGACTCTTTATTTACTTGCTCGATAATTCACTTTACCGACTCGAAAATTCGCCGACAGATAAGATTTATCTTTGCGATTCCACTTGATTCGCGTCTTTTATTGGATCCTCGTTTTACGTCAGAGGCTAATTACCCGTGTTCACGGACATAGTTCGGATAAGCGATTATCGATTATTTTTACCGTTCGGCGTTCTTACCGCGATTACAGAGTTCGTCGGCTTCACCTTGAAATTCCGAGAAGAGTCTCCACATCCGGTGGCCACCACAAGGCTGGTATTGTTTCGAGCGCTAGACGAGCGTCCTTCATAGTTCGGCGTTGAGATTAGGGTAGGCCCGAGGCATTCGAGAATCTCGATGGATTCCCGGAAACCATATGGTTCACTTAACAGACTGCTCTTTTCCGAACATCTGCTCGCGAACAATCTCGGCACTCTATCGAATTCGGCATTACGAAAATTGTATGGTTCTTGCCCAAACCAACTCTGATATTAATTATAATTGCATCGTTGACATAGAGATGATAGAAAAATGCGCTAAACAGAAACAGTAGTCTACTCTATCTGTGATACCTCTACGGATACAATAGGTCTTTATTATTCATCGAGTACGGTATCAATGGTCAATGGCATTCGCCAAGTTTTCCTATCGTTAATGAGAGATCCTTCGTTTCGGTCACGTTTGAACGCTCGCACGGTAGAATGCGTGTAATTGCCAGCGAAAGAAACGTACTTCCTTTAAAAGGAACAATCCAACGGTTTGTCCGCGATATAGCAGTTATCGAAAGGAACACGAAACCCTTGGCAAGAACGAAAGGTATGCGAAAAACATCGAAAGAAGGCTAAACGCATTACGAGCCGAGAGAAAGGCGCCAGACGAGACTCGGCTCGCGCTATTATCGCGATACTTTATTGGTATTCGTTTCGACAGCGTGTAATATTCGTATCGTAATCGATCTGGCTTCGATACCGTGCTTCCCTTGCCTTCGAGTAACTCTACGATCGAGTCGATTCCGTCGTTTCTTTTCGCTCGCGATCGCTAACTTTTTCATCGTCGCTATACACCGATGGTGAATGAAACCACGACACGATGCAAAGAAACGCGATCTCGAGTGGCGTCGAGCGTCTGTGGCGCCACTCAACGGTCAACGTAACTAACTACATTTATTCTGGATTCCCCACAAACTGCACTCTCTTCCATCGGTTTAAGAAATAAATCGTACAGTTGTATCGGATCGATTTTGTTTCGTTAAAGGTAGCCAGACTACTCGTCTCTGTCTACCAGCTGTCTACACTCTACATTTTCGTATCATTTTTATATCAACGATCTCTGTCTGTAAATATCAAATACCAAAGAGTAATACCAACATCGTTTAATAAAAGAGACACCTTATAAAGCAATGTACAGTTAAACCCGTCGTGCAATAATCGATTACGTTGCGATTCCTGAAAAAAGTATATTTGAACGTGATCCCTCGACTGTGGAGACGACGTCACAGCTTATTGGCGATGGTCTCCACAGCGTGCATCACTCGGATCATGATGGATCTATTCTCCTCGTCCCTTCGTTTCATATACTCGAAGATCTGCTCGATACGACGATCGGTCCGTGACTCGTGATCCTCGAGATAGGGGGCCCGCGTTCTTCTCGACTTTCTCGGTCTTCCCTCATCCTCGTTACGTGCGGCGGTCGATCGTCCTTTGTCTCTGGTGGAATCGACGACGTCGTTTCCTCGTAACCTCGACAAGTCCTTAGAGCAGTCTGCCTCCGACGTCACTTTTCTGATCGTGAGCTCCGTAGCGCGCGGTAAACGTGGCATCGATGCCCTAGGCTCTCGTTTCCTTCTCGCGTAACTCTTGCCAGTTTGCCTGAAAATTAAGGGCTCCTTTTGCCGCGAAAAGATCGAAAGAGGACGCAAAAATTGTTAACCCTTAGCGATTCTATGTCAAACAGGGCGAGGCTCGACAAAAATGTACCGAAATTGGAAAATCTAAATCGCGGAGGGTTAATAATTTTTTAATTTCGTTCAAGTTATTTGATCTTGGACTGTACTTAGTAGCTTCTCGCGTCGGTACTTTCTCGATTTGAATCGAGGTGTCGCCGAAAGTTCTCAGCCTTTGGTCAGGGTGTAAGTCGACATCTCGACGCTCGATTTCCGAGTCAGATCCGACAGGAAGCGCGTCCACCGACGAGGTGGGCTCTTCCGGTGTCACGGAGACGCAAAGGAATTCGTGGGGATCGATGTACTCGTCGTGATTCGGCGTTCCCCCGCGGTCGTGCCCTCCCAGGAGCTCGTCGATCGCGCTGTAAAAGGGCCAAGAGACGTCGTCCTCCTTGTTTCTGTCTCCGTGTACCGGGTTCCTCAGTTCCTTCAACAGATCGCTGTGGCAGATGCATAGTAGTAACAGGACGAGAGCTAAGCGAGTCGTGCTCGGTCGTGTCCTTCGCGCGCGTGCGTGTGTGTGTGTGTGTTTATGTTTGTGTGCGTGTGTGTATCCATAGATTTTCTCGCTGATCCAACCAAACACGAGGCAAAACTTTACTCGAATCGTAGGTAATGAATAAAACCAACCAAAAAAACATTAAAAAAATTAACAATATTCCTTTCTCCTTTGTTAATACGAGAGCCAAGTTTTCATCGAGCTAGTAACCCAGAGACCTCGCTCACGCTCGACCAAGGAACGCGTGCGTTTATTATCCTTGACGAGTTGGGGGCACGAAACGGAAGACGATAAAGTAAATTAACGTGGACGAACAAGCGATCGTGGTTAATCGCGAGATAATAAAAGGCATCCGCCTCGTCTCACTTTGTACTGCTGCAACAGGTTCGACCATTTCTTCTTCAGCACTCTGTAGTGTACGTTAGCCATAATGGTGGGAAACTCTTCTCGCATTTGTTGCAGAATGTACCTACGAAATCCAAACAGAAACACGATTCAAAACTCATTGAAAATGCTGTATCGAAGTGTCCAATTCTCGGTGGACCACTCGGTATATGTCGGGAATCGTTCTGAAAAATATCCTCGTGTTTTGTGAAATTCTGAGAAACGAACACTGAGGACACTGTTCGCTAGGAAGAAATCAAATCTGCTTATTGTTTTGCTTTTATACGCGCGATAACGAAATCGATAAGTGACGAGTAGCTATGGCTCTCAACTACACGCAATTCTACTAAGCATTTCCATTTCCGTTCTTACAATACACGCATTGCATTTGATGCAGCAGTGTCCTATTAATCCTCCTATTAATATATAAAATTCTATGTCATTACAACCGCTAGTTTGCATACTCGAAGTGGCCTGAAATCGTCAGGTGGCCAACTGTGCATTAAAGATTATTTTATTCCTATCAACCTTGTATTATTACATCGGAAATGTGAATTAGCATAAAATCTGTTGATAGGATAAACAATTCCATTCCAACGGTATTCTCGGAAAACCGTAGGAAGGCTTAGCAATCCCGAATAAAATAGAAACGTTGTTGATGTACTCAAGGATACTTGAAATTCCCTCGTCACGTTATCTCTGAGAGAGGAAACGTTGAAAAGCAAGCGGTATTTAAGACTATAGCCATATACTTACTCCCATCCTGCCTGGGCGGAATATTTGCGGCCAGTGAAGAGCTTTCCATTTTCCTTTCTGAGCTGAATGAACCGGCATGTAAGATTCTCGGTCCCTGTAGACATCCGTAAAAGGTGGGGAGGTGTAGAATCGGCGACCATTTGCGCGTATGGGATTATTATCGCTTATTCGTGCCAACGATTCCTATTAGATTCTATTAGACGCTTATTAGAACGGCAGGAATCTCAACGAATCCAACTCGACGCAAAAAATTAGCAGAGAGAACGATTATTCGAATTCGCGTAATTAAAGTATCCTTGATTCAAGAGCTTTTTTTAAGGAAGCAACTCAACGTATAATTATAAAACATTACAAGCTAATAAACACACGAACAAGAGTGGAGGCAGAATCGATGAATTCCATTATGCGTTTCTTATGCATCGACACAGTCCAATTGTAAGAACAAGAATAACGATGTATGTATAACGTGGCAATTGCCTATGTAGGTCGATTTTTGAAATCTCAAAATTCGACATTTAAACGAGTCACTATGGGTTCCTTATAGTTGGTTGTTTCGATGAAATATCACGAATTACTTCAGCGGCACAGTCGACGATTGTGCAAACGCAAATTATCGTATTATCGACATTTTATTAAATTTTATTTATCACAGAAATAATTATTTTTGCTGATACAACTTATGCAATTTCCGTATATTTAATTAAATTGTAAAACAGGTTACCGAATCTAGTAAATGCTTTTATGCGCCAAGTTCGTTTCCAGCTGCTAAAAAAAAATTACCGTTAGGATGGAAACTCTAATACTAAATATAAGATCGCAGAGTAAAAATAGAAAGTTTATTCGAATTACCTAATACTCTGCCGGAACAGAAGTATAGAATGGAAAACATGAACATAACACGTACGCTACGTGCTTTTCTATTTGCACAGAATTTTGTTACGACGAACACGCATTCTGTACGTAAAGGAAGAACTACGCGTCCTGCCGGTAACGCAACATATACAACGACTCTGTAATATATGTATCTAGCATAATTTTACTTTTGTTACGTCGGTCGAGCGTCAACGATACAAAGCTTCGAGAAATATCGTTGAAATCAATGGGAAATTCGACAGTAAAGATTACAGTAGCGCGACAATCTTGGTAGTAAAATTTGAAATACGATCACCGACCGGTCTGAAATGAGCAAAGGAAGATGGCAAAGTTCAGACCGACATAAAGCAAGCAGTACAGGGACGATGACGCAAGGAAAGACGACTACGACTCGCACTTGCGTATCGCTGTAGTTCTACGTAGCAAAATGGATTACCCGTGACTGACGTATGCGTACGCGGGACTATTAAAACGGGAACGCAGGGAACACCTCGGGTGACATACGTGGAATGTTTCTCTGTCCACTTGGCGCGATCGTCGACTGTAACCATAAATTCGAGACACGAGGCACAGAAAAAGAAAAAATCGTAACACGTGTTCATCGTGAGACACCACCGAGCATTATTTCCCGTTCAAGTAAGAAACTCACATCGAAATTTCGTCTGCTGTGAAGCCTGCGTCATGTTGACCGTTCGATAAGAATCTACCGAGAATGCGATCGTCCGTGTAAAACCTCCTCATAGTCGAGATTCTGATGCGTACTAAAATCTAGACCTGGTTTCAGTCTTCACCGAGAACTAGAGGGGAGTACGCGGAGCACGGGCTGCCACCGCCGTGGTGGAAGCTGCAAACATAGATTTGGTGGGGACGCCGATACTTAGACGGTATATACGCGAGTTTGTCCGTGGACAACGCGTATAACCGGCCGCTCTTTGGGTGCGTGCCAAGGCAAGAAAGGAAAACAAACCGCGTCGCCATCTTCCATTAAAACTACGCAACAGCTCTTTTTCCTCTTGCTCGGCCAACCAACCATCCACCGTGCTCGCCGCCTCGCTGCGTTATCGACCACACTATTCCTAGCGAATCGTATCGATTCCTCGGCATAATAGTCGGCAACAATTTTTAATCTTGCCTCAAACCTGACGAGCAAACCTTTGGCTGGCCAGTATCGAAAAAAATGTTTGTAAATACGATCAACTAGCAGCTTTGGCTATTTGCCCCATTGGCAACGCTATTCAACCGACATATTTTGATCTTGGCTGAAACTTTTATTTCCGTCAGATGGCTAACTCAATTTCATAATGCGATTTAAACGATGTCGATGAAGTTTTATTTTTCTTCCAAAATGTTAGGTTAGGTGTTTCGATTGTTCCAGTTGAGAAAATTGAATACATTCTAAAGCAATATTAGACAAGTTTTGCGAGAAAGTTGCCATCTCTTTTTGTTTTGTCGTAAAACGTCTTTATAGTATACAGTACTCGCGCAGCGTTTATACTCGTGCAATGTCGAGTCCAGTTTTTTGCAACAAACGTATTTCGTGCACAAAGTAAACGCGTGGATTTCCGAATCGCGTCGCATTTCACCTTCATAAGCATTCTTTGTGTCCCAACATATTGCTTACATTGACTTTCTATGCCTTGCGAGTTACACACACGGCATGCTTTGCACCATTTCTTCTCCGATGCTAACATAATTATAGTATTAAATGTAGTATGGGTTCAAAGAAATGAAATTTCAATTTCTGCGATCATTCATCGTATTTTAGAACATTTTTATGGGCGGCATACGGTATAACTTCCGAGGAGTGGCATATATTACTTATCGCGAGGCTAAGATCTAGGTGCATGCATAAGTTGAACTCTTACTAAGTTTTCGACGTGAGATTGACGTGTTTAGTCTCGCGAAAATATCCAGTGCGATGGTTGATAAATTCGATAGTGTCGGCATGCGTATATATCGACCATGCATTTAAAGATACATCGATAGCTAACTCGGGTTTATGTATTTTACGTTAAACATAATTGAACGGTGAAAAATTTTGCCGTGCCCTGAAAATAAACAGGTCCGGTTTCCAAATTTTCTTCAAAGGCTGAACGCAACGCGAGTTTCTTTTTTCACGCAGTTCGAAGTTTTCTTAGAATTTTCCTTGGATTCCGATCTGTCAAGTAGGGAAAGCTAGGTTTACATTTTCAAAGAGAGCCCTCAGAGTCCAGCTGCCACACGTTTTTATTGTTCAACAATGCCCCAGCTCAGAAGATCGCCCTTTATCAGGGTCATTCGAGCAGCAGTTCTCGCGACTGCGGCCAGTGTCTGAAGTGGCGCCGCATGGCGGCTGTTTCGGCCAACCATTACAAAACGACGAGGCGGTCTCTGTTTTCCTTTCTCTGCCGCGGTTCTACCCTCTCCCTCTTTCTTCCCTCTCGCTTCTTCCGTTTGCTACACACAGAATCGTCCACTCTACTCTCGCTTGCTTTATCAGGGCCGGCTGAAGGGCACGCGGTTACTCTAGACGTAGAAACTAGAACGATAATACTTGGACGCTTTATTTTCAATGCGTATATATTATCGTGTTATTTCATTTTTTACATGAAAAATTATAAAGAGAGCCAGCACGCGGCCGAGGCGTTGTATAACGTTTTTAGCTGATTTCTCCTATCGCCGAGTAACATGTACGTACACTTTCAGACAAGTTCTTATTAATTAGAAGCAAAGAGAAGAAATTTACAAGATAAGTTTAAAGCGGACGCATCGAAAGTGGAGGCGCCTAGAGAAGTTTTGCACGGCCCCTATGCGATGCCTGCTCGATTTACGGCTAGATCCATCCCTGCGTTTTATCTTTGTCTCTCAATAACCGGCCCGTCGATCTCTGTCTTTCCCGTTTCCTCTCTACTCCTGGCGTCCACTCTTTCATTCTCTCCAACTTTCTCTCTCGTTCGCAGCTTGCAGTGAGCAGTACCCTCTGTTCCATTCTCTCGCTCCCCGGCGCGGCGCCGCGCCGCGCGTCTCTTTTCAGTCGGTACGTCGCAACCTCCGCGTTCTCTGTCCTTGTCTCTCCTGTTCGTGCCCTTCGTTTCCATGCAACCTCCCTCAGTGCGTGACGGCTCCGCGGGCCACAGAGAGCCAGTGAGGCGCGCGCGCGCGCGGCCATGTTTACTCGGTTTCGGTGGCGTTTCTTTGTCGGACAGAACGCATTCTTATCGGTGCACGCCGCGATATTAATTATGCTCGCGGCCAGCCGCCGCTCGAGCACGTGTGCGTCGTGATTCGTCCGTTGGTCGCTGCTCCAAGTGTCGTTCTCGCTTAACGCGACTCTTTTCGGACACGCGTATGTTGGCCTCCGCGAAGCACTGGTTCGCCAAGCACATTGCGTAGACGCGAGTGAGACACCCGGTGCTGGATAAAAGAATAACATCGTGGCTTAACCTGGAGGACGATACGCGAGGCAGATCGCTCGCCTCCGCGAGATGGAGGAGCTGCATAACGGTGTCATCCTAATAAAGTGTAAGTTTTAGTTTCGCGCGTATCTGTCAATCTTCGCCAACCGTCAGACAGCGTTTCGTAAACGCCACTGTTGCTTCGTGTACCTTGTACCACGATCTAGTCGACGATTATCGTTTCGAATCTAGCCTCGATTTATCGCTAACGAGTAAATCGGTAATCGTGATCGATCATCGACGAATAATCGAACGCTACTACCAGCTCCGAAAGAGGTCAATTTACCGATCGATGATACCACGCTTCTCTAAAGCGGGGCGAAACAAACAGGACGCGGTGACAAGTGGAAAGACATATCGTCTCGTTTTAGAGCGTTACAAGGAGTAAACGTAGGGCTTTTCAAAGTCAAATCGAACGCAGTACTCGTTAGAAGAATAATAGCAAAGTAATCGCTGCCCAACTCCGCTGTTCGATCTTACATCTCTCGCGTGTGTTCTCGGTGTGATTTCGCGTGGCATGCACGCTCGGTGACGGCGTTCAACCAGAAACAGAGCGTTCACCCCTCTGTCACGGACGGATCTAAATTCCTGAACCGCTGAGTCGGTAAATTCACACACTTTAAACTTCGAATTTATCGCGAAACGATTTTTTGGCGATCTAGATCGCGTTTCGATACGAAATCTTTTCCTAAACGTTGCTTGACGTAACGGTTAAAGAGGGCACGCTTGCAAGATCGTTTCGACGATCGGGCATTTAACGAAAAGCTTGGTAAGGTTCGAAGTTTTTAAGCGAGACGGTGCAATGGATTTTGTTGCGACACAGTCGATCATTGTTTCGGCAATTGGCATCGGCACGGATTGCGTGGAAACGGTGAAATACTCGAATCGTGCGGTGTTAGCTTCAGGACAGTGCCCGTTCCGCGTTCTTGGCGTAGCGTCCATATATGTTTCTTTCTCACCTACTGGAAGATTCTCTTACGAATAAATTTACGATCGGCAGACATTCGCTAAATGCATACCGAACGAATCCAGTTTAAATTTTTCAGTTTTTCTGAAGCAATTTCTCGGTGATATATTTGAATCATATATCATCGAATAAATAACGAATCAGACGTGGTTTTACGCATTATTCGAATTTTCTAGCGAACAAGAAATCCGTCCATTTCCGTTAGAGACGTTTTGAAATAACTAGTCGATAAAGTAATCGTAGCATGACTAATAATCTGTGAATCACTTCGTCGCCTGAGGTCACCGTGTCTAGTTTGGTACGTTTTGATTAATATCGATGGGTCAGTTTTTAAATTTCGTTTGTTTTCGACCCGAAGAATTACTCGATTATTTTTTCATCGCAAGGTATTCAAGCTTGAAATTGTTAAATAAGTCTTGGATGAATAGTTTGTATTCGCAACGTAGAGTGCGTAGTTTCTTGGCTCGTAAACGCTCACGGATATGGATTTTGCAATTTTATTTCCCCCTGACATGTTTGCGTCGTAAATCTGGTAACTACCGACCACACGCGGACCATTATGTCGCGAAGCAATAGTATATCGAGTTAATAGTTGCGTGTTTCATCGAAAAAGATATTAACCCTATGTTTTTAATGCTGAATCGAGGCATACGAAATCGAGGTATCGTAAGCGACACGCCTTTGAGTTGGACCGATGCTATAACGACACTTGTGAGACACAGTAGTAAAATTACGATTCGTCTTAATTCGAAATTGGGACGTCTAGCTGACCTGGTCCGGGACACCTCCGCTTGTTGGTTAACATGGTAATTTATGCCGAGCGATGTATTACCTTATAAATCGCGCGAGCGGTATCGAATGTGTCTGGATGATCAGGGATTCTCAACGGCGGCCATATTGGCCCTGCAGTGGGCCATATCGTATCTCTTCGTAATTACAGACGAAATATGTGAAAATATTCGAGGCGTCACGATTTCTGCGTGGATCACGAAAGATGCTATTTTAGTAGAATGATTTTTCATATTGTAAATATTTTTGCCAACTAGCATCAACTACTAGAATCCAAGGAGATAGATAAAACTCAGAGATAGTCACGAGTCGAGCGAGGTTGAGAGATACTATGTCGGATCATAGGACCTGTTATTCACGCGTGGGCGTGCTTTCTCTAATAAAAGTGCAGATTGAAATGTCATACCAGCGTCGGTATTTCTCCGGTTATTAAAAATGTACCGTTTGTATTCCGTTCGACTCATTGTGCACGTAGATGAACCGGTTGAGATAGTGAAAGGGAACAAATAGGTACTAATTTGTACCTTTCGAAACGACGTGGATAATTGTACGCTGAACACGTCCGATTGAATATTCATCGACAACGAACCATAGATCGTTTTCTGTACCAGAGGTTATACGGTTCGTCATACTCGTCAAGGCGTGACCCACGTGGATTGGCGTCTCTTGACGCGCGTATTTTCGCCCAGTTTATACTCGGTTAACGTTAACGCCATCTAACGGCCAACTGAAACGAAATTTATTACGCAAGGCTCGCGTCGTAAACCGAGCTTCGCTTTTCGCGCGACCAGATAATGGTATCTTTGCCGCGTTCTTCGTCATCGTTCCAACGTCTAAAAATATGTCTATAGTCCAGAGATGGGCAAAATTATTATCCGGATAAAAGATTCCGCCACCAAAAGATACATTTTTTAATTCGAATTATATTATATCGTGTGAAACTTATCTCGGTATATTTACGGAAGATCTAGGGGAAAAATCTTTGCGATGTATATGTGGTCGACGCGAGTGGACGCAACAAAATTAAACGTGAAACGAGAGAAAAAAAGAATGGAACACTGACCGTGACAAGCATCGCGTGTCCGCAACCGCAAAAGGCAATTCGTTGCGATAATGGCGCGGGAGATACACGTAATTCGATACAACCTGTATTATGCTAGATGCGAGCTACTCCGATTTTCCTAAAACCAGTTTCGTTTAACTTTTCCTCTCTCCCACAGATATATCGTTAACAAAGTTCAATGCCTCTAAACAGACATATACTCCCGGCGATGTCGGTCCCAAGAATCTGTAAATATTTCGATCGATAAAATTTCGAAAAATAATTTTCGAGCCCCCCACGTACATCGTAACATACGTACACCAGGCTCGAGGTGGTTAAGAAAAGAATCGTCTAATCGCTTCTCGATCCATTGTTCCGTTGTATCGGGTCGAGGTCATCGATCGGTTGCATAATGTCTCGTCGAAGCTTAACCGGACTTGGAATCCGCTCGTCGAGGAAATCCAAAAAGAAAATCTAAATGTACGGTTGCCCCATTGCTAACCGCACAACTTTCGATCGCTATAAACACTCTTATCGCGTTCGTAAACGCGTAATGCTGCGCGGCGCGAAGTAAATCTTTCGAATCGGTTGGCAAATGCGTTAACGAACCGGCGCGTATTATGGAGGCGAAACGGTTGCAAGCTAATCTCAGTTATGCGTGTTGAAACACGAACGATTAAGGGGCAAGGGATAAACGGGCGCGTAGTCGCAGTAAATTCGGCTCCCAGCTAGCGAAAAAGGAAGTATTCTCGTGCCGATGACTCCTCGAATCGTGGACTCTGTCGTCAGAAATAAAGTTAGCGGGGAGCACGTGTGTCACTGTAAAAAGCTGCCCTCTCCGTGCGTGAGCCGCTCACATGACTCCGTGCACGGCTAACGTGTGCGCACTCTCACAATGAGCATTCAAGTGCCGCGCTGTTGCCAGACTTATATTAGGCCCACACTCTCCCATACGGCCGCTTTTAACTAATTGACGCGCCCTAAAATTAATGCCTCGCGTCGCGAACGCGAAACATCCCACTTTTTTCCACTTGTCGTGTTGATTTTATGCCAGGCTTTGTTTAACGAGCGGGTATTTCTTCTCACGATACATTTTACACGCGTATGAACCGAATTTAGCGAGACTGCTTACAGAAGAAACAACTAGTTGTTTATTTTGCGTTCGTTATATTTATTTAAATAAGAATTTTCATCTACACTTAATATTTCTCGGTTTCGCGGTAAAATGTTGGATCAAGGTTAGGGGATTGCACCGGGTACAAAAAGAATGTTTTACGATGGAAATATGGAGCAATTAATTGTCACGGAGGGGCACGGAGATAAATAACACGTGTAGTAGTTGATTGGACATGTAGATATAGTATAATTTGACGCGTGTACACACCTGTGATGCAACACGCATTACAAGACTCTTCCGGAAGACAAGGACGGTGTTGTGTATCCTCTGTTTAATTGAATTGCCCTCGCGATTAATTGCGACCTCCGACACCCCTTCCCTCTTCGTTCGTACAATCGTCACGACTGGCTTAATGTTTCGTGAATTTTAATAGCGGGCCTGCCTATTGACCTCGATACGTTGCTCGATGCTATCGTATATGTAACTATTTAATAGATTTTCGTTGAAATCGATAATATCGAGTAAAAGTTCGGAAATTGTTGTTTAAGCGGTTTTCCTTGTTTCCATTGACCCCAGTCTCCCCAACAGTCTCCGCAACAGAATCCAGTCGCGCTTGCAAACGAGAAAGTGTGTGTGGGATGGCCCGTAGAAATTGCGGTGCTACCGTACCGTCCCTGGTGAGAGAACGGCCATCTACCTGCAGACTTTGTTGTGCATTGCCGCATTGCACCTGCACGGTATGCGTTATCCGTTCGGTGTGCCCGTTCCTATTTAACCGGCACCGACCAGACACACCGCGATGCATCGACGGGAACGCAGTCGAGAGGGATGCGCGTCCTATCGGCTTCTATTTTCGCAGAAGAGGAACAATAATATGCGCCTCGTAGGCGAGGCACGTTTACGTAGGTGTTCGATGGAACGGGGCAAGCTTAACTGGTTCGCGAGTAACACGAATTGTCTCGCAGGTATCGCCGCATACCTATGAACCAGAGGCGAGAGTCGGTGTTCGCGATAGTCCTCGAGCATCTGTTCACGGCATATCGCACATGTACAGTTACGCGTAGAGTGCGCTGCGCGCGGTTCATTCAGACGCGTACCAATTACAGAGAAAAGAGTATGCCAATTATAGCTCGTCTAGTTGGATCGATATCCATGCAAATGTACAGCTTCGGTACGGTTGATTTAGAAAAAAGATTAATTTCCTACTCGATTGTCCTAGGTCAGTGTTTCTCAGACTTGGAGCTCGTAGACTCATTTTTGCATCGGGAGTTTTTATTCGATTCGATTATTTCCATACGACGAGGTGGCCGAGTGGTTAAGGCGTTGGACTGCTAATCCAATGTGCTCTGCACGCGTGGGTTCGAATCCCATCCTCGTCGATGTCAATTTTTGTTATTTTGCAAAAATGATCGTTCAGCTGGCGTGCGCTTATTCGCGCAGTTAGATAACAAAAAATACGATGCACTTGGTGCAGCGGTAGACGAAACTTATCGTGGCACCTGCGCGCGATATTTCCTGTTTGTTTAAAAGTCTTCGTTTACCGAGAGCTACGCGAAAGACGAAACAACGCCGACCCGTTGCACCTGCTACGTCTCTCCCCTAACGTTATCGCGAACGATAAAGCTGGTCACCTAAGTGGCGGGACGGGAATTTTTAAACACCTCACCGTCGAATAAAAAATCGGTTAAGGATGGTTGTCGATCGGCACGTTCTCGAATCTGAAAGAAAAAGAATAGAACTCATTCGTGGAAAACACGATCGTTACTCGGGAATTTTTCTTAGTTAGCACGGGTGCCAAGTAAACCTCAACGATTCATCCTATGCGTTGTCGAGCGCGCCAGTAATCGAATCGAACGTGAACTGGAAGAAAAATCATTCCGAATCGAAGTAGAACATCGCTCGCGTGAATTGTGGATGCAGGGATTCCGAATGAACTCTTTCAAGTGACAACCGCGCGTTTCGTTCCACGTGTACGCAATGCAGTCGCGTAGGATTAACAAATAGGTTGGGAGCACGAGCGATAAAACGTTGCCGGGACCGTATTACCCCCAATGTGTCGTTAACAAGTAACTCGTGTAAATTACTTACACGCGCGAACCGATACGAATCTACCCGAATACGTGTCTCGACGTTTTTCTTCACCGAGAAATATCTATCGGAGCGACTACAGTCCCATCGATAACCCTCTGCACGGTAAATCCGTAGCAGGTTCTACAACTCCCGTGGAAAATAGCCCTCGCGACTCACCCTCTTGGAGCACAAATCGCTTATGCGACCCATGCTCGCACGGTACTCGTTGGCATCGCTCTCGTAGCTTTCGATTACTTTATTTTTCTGTACTGGATATCCGTTGGAATGGCGGTTATATCGCGTTTCCTGTGATATTCTCTTTCAAGTATAAAAACTATCGATCGGACACAAAATGCGCGATGTCGTAAGACGAACGCGTGCGTGACCAGCCTCCGAATGCATCGCATCTACGTTACCAGCTTGGAGAATAATGTTACGAACTACGACACGGACTACTTCATTTTCTGTGCATACACGTAGCACACGAATCGATATAGAACGTACACGGTTTTCATTATTCGAACGAAATTGCATCCAGCTGGAAGCGTTAAACCGACCAAGAGCCTTTCCTTGTTCTTGTCCCGTGTCGTGGGGATCGTTAAAGATTCATTTCCACCCTGTCGTTGAAGCAATCGAAGGTACGCGCACATAGCGTCGTTAGACGAGGAGAGGACGCGTAAAAACGCATGCGCCCGCGCTATCGCGTGCATCGCAAGATACAAGCTCGTCCCGCTGTCTCTGTTCCGCGAGAGAGAACGCGTGGGTCGACTGCTACAGAGAATGAGCGACGCGGCTCGCGGACGAATAGTGTCGATCGTGTGCTCCAGCTAGGCGGTCGCGTTTCTCCTATCTCGCGACTCGCCGTGTTTACATTCGGACCTTTGTACCGCGATCGAAAACAGCGCAGAAATTCGTTGGAGCTCTTCTCGGAAGTAACGCGAATGTGTCGTTGGTGTCGAAGCGAGTCGATAGTTCGATACTCGCTGCTTTATTTCTCGAACAATGTGACGCGAGTCCGCGATATGTTCGTCGCAACGACGTGTCCGCGCGTCCAGTTGAGACGTTACACGGAAACTGGAATACAGTAATAGCTACGTGGACCAACGACAAAGAGGCAACTGGCAAGTTTTTACGCGCTGATCGCGTTCGGTGCGAGGAATCGGCACCGAGGTCCTTGGTGCGTTTCCACGGAGCACCGCTGCGAACCGGTCAGTACGAGTAACCAACCTTACGATGTAATAAACTTTAAAGTGTACGAACTCGGATGTTTTTCGAGCCCGTAGCCGTCGGGGAGGTATACGCGCGCGAGTGGGCGTGCATTGGACGCGCTTCTCGCGTGCCCCGTGAATTAGTTGCGTCGAATCGAATTAGTCAACCCCGGCATGGGATAAATTCGCGCGAACGATTCGTACGGATCGCTAGAAATTCGTTTTGATATTCATTGAATATTCCATAACTTCGAATCGAACGGACGTTTTATCTAGGCGATACTTTATCCAACTCGGCTCGAATCGAATTATTCACCCTTGATGTTGAATTTCACGATTTACCGAATTGTTGGAAATACTTGTTGACATTTATGGATCTCCTCAGAGGAAATATATTAATCCTCTGTTGTCTTTTAATCTTTGTCACGGTGTCAATGTTTACCAAAGTCGAACGTAATTGTTGTGGAAGGTCATAGAGGGTTAAGGTCTTCCAGCAGCTGCCAACGACAGTAGTCGATACAGAGCGAATACAGGAACATTTTTTGCTTCACTTTTCTCCTCTTTTTGCGTGCAACCTCAAGGGAAACGCGAAAAAACATACTTAACGTATAAGAATACGAATAACTCGAGCATCGATCTCGGGAGTTCGATAACTGTACAAACTTATTTAAAGCACGAGTTTCATTTTTTATCGATTACGGTTGGATTTTAATTTAAATTGTTTGAAAAAAAAAGAAGAAAAAAACAAAGGAATGGCTGTGGAAAAAAAAGTAATTAGACTCGCGAAGAACGTACACGTTAGATCGTCTTGTTACGTTTTACAAAGTTTGCGCTCCAACGATGTGGAATTGTGGACACAATTGGACACGTTCGTTTCCCCATATATTTGCTCGTGAAAAGGGGACGAGTGGGTAGCTCGATAGAAGAGAGAGCCGAGGACTGCTATTATTCGTGTCGTATTAAATCGAACAGTTATATTTATTCGATCTCGATTCTATGGAATATAAAAAAGAATAGAACGTGTAATGGAACCTCGGAATGGAAAAATCGATGGTACAGAAACCAACGTTAGTCTGCACAGTACATAATATTTTATTTTATTTTAAACTAGCAAGTATATCGATCGATCGATACATTTTTTTTTTTTTAAGGCAATTGTCACTTTGAGGAGCGATGGATAAGTTGGAGCATTTCTTTAGGACTATAACGGTCGTATCCTTCACGCTTCAAAATGACATTTCACAAACATTTTTTCGTGTAAAAGAACACGTGGTTCTACGTTCCGTTTGTACTCTGTGTCCGCTCGTGTGTGGTTTGATGCGTAGGTGGATCACGACGCGTTTCCAAACATTTTCTTTCGTGAAAGTTCAGGTAGTTGCGACACGACACAGAAAAAATAATTTGGGTGTTTACCGAGTCGAGGGAACGAGCAACCGATCACCTTCGCAGCTTCTTTAGTTTTTCGACGATATTCAAATTAAGCGTATTATTAATTGATTAAAGAATATACGTAACAAGGCTCGGATATGCAAAGTTATCGTACGACTAACGAGACCCGGTTTATTAGAAGATAAATGCAAATTGGTTATAGCCAACGGTGTCTCTGACTGTAGCAACGATGAAAATCATGTCTCTTTTCTATCCCATCGCAGTCTTCGTTATTACGCGAAAGCAAGCATACAGCGTATATTTACATTCGCATTTAGTAATTTCAAGATCCGATAGATACTCTCGTAACTGTCATCGAAAACGATCCAAGTCTCTTTCTATCGTAATACTCGATCGGTTAATCGTGAAACGTGCGCCGGGTGCGCGGGAAAATTTATTCGTGGCCATATATAAAATTAAGCACGTTTTAAAGACACGCTAGCGGTGTCGTTCTTCGCATTATTGAACATGATTTTCTTGATCACCGTACGGCGATGCATGGCGGCGCGATAATCGACTTCCTGCGCGCGAGTAAACGCAACGACGCAGAAGGGGTGTCTGGACCGGTCGTGTTTATCTCCGAAGACAGTAATGACCAAGTCCTCCCCACCGATGGTGCCGTTGCCGATGATTTATCCTTTAAGGTCCGGATCTACGAGTCGTCGTTTTTCATTCTTCGAAGCCCCGTTCAAAGAGCATCGATGCATTGTTTTCCCCCCGTTTCCATCGAGCCTTGATAAATGTTACGACAAAATGCTCGCCGTGATACGAGAAATCACGGTTTCGTTAACGACCTCATTCGTGGTCTCCGAGGCTCCCTAAACTTGGATTATCAACCGAGACGTGTCGGCTGCAATGGAACGAGCCCCAAAAGGAGACCTCGAGCAGAACGAACGAACGGAATGGATGCAAAAGTAAACCTCTTGCTCTCTTAAGGTTGGCTATATAGTTCAGGAACTTACAGGTGTTTCACTCCTACTGCTTCGGTATTTAAAGACATTAAACTACAAATATTAGGGGTTACAAACAATTGAAACAAACAATTATCAGGCAGGGAATTTATTTCTACACTCAATTACGATTCAGCATGCACAGAAATTTGTGTTTATATCGTTTGGCTCGCATTTTCTACTCGCGTAGGACACCAGAGTTCTAAAGGTGACCACGAGCGAGTCTCGAGGTCGAACTGACGTGTCGAGCGAGCATTCCGAATGCGTTATGCGTTGTTCGTTGGTTGTTTCCGGTTTGCGAGAAGAAGGGATACGCCGCAAAAATCGCGTCTTTTTCGTCTATCATGTTTTTTCATCCTTGAACATTTAGCCTTCTTTCGTTGAAAATAATCTCTCCGTTTGTGTCGTTCCTTTTCTCACGAGATAAACGTAGATTCGAAACTTTAGCCATTTGTCCCATTAATTCGAGTAAAAGCTGGCAACGTTACCGTCCAATTTTCCTAGTATTATACTCCGATATACGCGTACACACATCCGTACCGCAAAATTTTATAACCGTTAAAGGTAGAAAGGTCTGTTGGAATTTTACGTTGTACATTTTTTTTTCTTTCAGCCACTTTGCTTTCAATCGCGAATATTTCTCGAGATTGTTGCGCTATCGCGTGCTTTCGGAATATAGACTTCTTTATTGCTTCGAAGAAAAAAGAAAAGAATAAAAAAATAAATACTCGATGCAGCTGCGCGTACGAAAGCGTCGATAAATGGTAGTTTCGTTGCTTCTGGGGTTGATATCTGTGTATGTGTCGATACGGGACTTTTATTCTTTTCAAGCGTCTCAAGGTGACTAGGATTCAGCCAGACCGTTACGAATACTTTGAAAACCGACAGCGAAAACATAAAACCAAAGTCGTATAAGCAGCGTGCGAACGCTATACGTTTTACCTATCCTCGTCTTCGTCATTTATGGAGAAGTGACGTAACGCTGCATCGCGTGCCAACCATGTCTATTCCTCGAAACGTTGTTTGACATGTTTGACATTGATTTTTCAAAATTGAACAAAAATTGAAATCGAAGTCCTCGAAATTTGAAGGTTGCGAGCGTTTACCGTTCGTTCGTCGGAGAGTTCTTAAACGGGTCGAACAATAAGTTTAATGTGCTCGGTTATTGCCATAAGTAGATTAATTCGAGGACGACCTTATCGAGCATGTGAAAGAACTTGAATTCGTTTTATCGCGCAGACAATACAATCGCGAGTAGAGGACGAACGCGAATGGACGGAAAAGCGGTTAAGATCTCGGATGACCCTGGACGCGAGTGCCTAAAAGGGTTCTTACTCCATATTCTTATTAATTCACGAACGCGTGGTATTTAAACGTTTGCGAGTCAGGTTTAAGTGAAGCGCAATCTCTCGGATGATCCTGATTGATTTCTTGCAATATTCATGTCGAGCAAACAATTTCAAATGTTTGGCGAAGCTTGCACACGTTCCGACGGATTATGCGCGCGGAATTATGTAACGCGTACAGCACAACGCGATGAATGTCCACTGGCTAATTCCATTAAGATACAGATCCAAGGTTCTGGAAATACCGGTAAAAAGGAGCCGACACGTCGAGCCTCGTATCGACTATACAACCCTGATCTGCTTTGTCCCCAACAAACATTTGATATCAAAGCCATCTATTAATGTTTCGGGACCTCTTCGGAATTTAGAATCAAACGTACGTAGCGACTTGGACGTTATTATCACTCGCTGGAATTTATCGCGCAAACGCGTTAGTTTCAATTGATTATGCACGAAATGCGCGCCGAGTTGCAAGCTTAATGGACGTAAACGCTGCCAATGAGCGAATATCACCGCTCGCAGTTGCCGCGCATTGGTCATGCCGTCTTCTGGGGAACGATAAATAATCGTTGCATACATGCATAACACGGTCGGTCGCGCACAATTCCCAGAAGTGTCCCGTACTGTTCATTCATACTTTCTTCCGTTGTCGAGGGTTTATTCCAAAGCGGAGGTTATCGCATTGCTGGAATTAATTACAATCGTTTTCTGAATCTTGAAACGTTCGTTCGCTACCAGGCGAATTTATAACGATGAAAATTCTTAACAGTCAAAGATTCAACGTAAGATCGTTTCGCGTTGCAACGGAGAATCACTGTTTTCCTTCGGAGATCACGCGTCCAAATCGAGGAAAACAAACCACCGTCCTTTCGACCGCTAGATTGCAAACGTACTTTTGCAAGCAGCATGAAGTAACGATGCGAAAAGGTTCGACACGATTTTACGATATTATACAACGAAGACGGTTCGCGTCGAATTATTCGCACGTTAAATAGCCCGATACCGTTAGCGTGGATCGCGGCGCGATCATCAAATTATCATCCCTGAAATATTCACGTGAAATCGATCGTTTCGGATACCGAGTTCTGCCGAAAGATTCTTCCTTGTTTCTGTGTTCGAGTCATTGTACGCGCAACCATTGATAAGATTTTAACCGATTCTTTCTCATAAATATGCTGTAGTTAAACTTTAATTTCCGACGGACAGTGTACGTCCAGCAGTTAAACGTTAAACCTGCAACATCCTCATTGGGAACTGTTGCATTTGCATAATGTACATGTACAGTATTGCAACCGCTTTCCGACTCTCGACATCCACCCGTTTATGGTTGTGCGTATCTTCTAGATTTCCATTGTGTCACGACCAAACTTTTCGGCCAACCTAATAAATCGCTACGATCATTGGACCGTAAAACAGCATCGAAAGTAGATTGTTTGTAAGGCTCCGGTACTCGTGCTTCGAAGCGACATTTGCTACATAACGATAGTGTTATAGGATTAAATCACACTCGAAAAATGTTGATAATAGGTATGTGAGTTTAGAGTCGCGCATCGTAGAGTCGGAGTTAAATAACAATGCTTAATTCCTGGGCCAGCGTCTCCTACCAGTTCTCTCCGTCCTCAGCCGTGACCGTTAGAGAGACATTTACTCAAAAGATTCCAGTACCTCAAGATTCGAGCCAAGAAAAACCCGACTCGCCAAATCGAATCGAGTACTCGATCGTTCAAGCGATAGTTCAAGTCAGTGTTACTCAACCTTTGGCGCGCTCTGACGAAAAGGGAGGCGTATCGTAAAAAATACCCGAATGTTATTCGGCGACGACCTTTGATTCGGTCGAGATAGAGCGCGATGTCCTCTGAACTTGAACTTATTGTTAGTTAGAATCCTTTCTCTCGCAATTAACGACGCTTGCGACGCTGACGGTCCCTCGTGCGGAAGTGGCAGGTTCTACGCGTTTGTCGGTTTTATTGGACCTTCCGGTGTGCGTGCCGCGCTCAAGTTACTTACTTGGGCGTTAACTTAACATCAGGGTGACTATCTGGTTAACGCCAGTTCGTTCTGTCGTTTCTCGTAGGCTCTTTCCCACATTTATAAACGACGCCTAATGTTTTCGCGTGTGCAACTCAATGTTTTGTTTTTGTTTTGTTTGCCTGTAGAAGAGCTGCCGTAGCACGTAGCTCTCGATTTCTTCGAACCCTCGAACGTGTTTGTTTTGATAGCCGTGTAAGCAAGCCGAAGGCGCTCTCGTATCATTGTTTACTATTTGTAAACCGTATTCTCCGTTCAAAGTTGAACTAGGTCGTGGAAAAGACGTGTTCATCGGGATCAGGAGAATCGAATCTTGCACGGTCCATCGAGCAAGAGATTAGGTGAACGTTGACGATCACTGGCTGAGTTTGTCACCGAAACGTGGGAACCAGCCAAGTGTTCAACTCGAAACGATTTAGTAGTCGAGAGAGGCGAGTGCATGCAAGCCGCATAGTTTATTTCGAATAACGAATAAAACGTAACGGACACATTTCGAAGATTTATTCGTAAATAAGGATTCGAGTTTTATTCAACGTTGATGACGTATTCACTTCGAAGGAATGACTCATTCGAACTTTATCTTTGTCTATATGCTTTTTAAATGCATTTGTCGCGAGTTTAAAGATCATAACGCAAACGATAAGGGAGCGTATTTAGTGTTCTCTTCCGTCGGTTTATTAGAAACGGTTGGAAAATAATTGCAAGAGAAATGTTACAGAAGAAAATGAAGTTTAATTATTTGGCAAATATTACGCAATCTTAATTACGCATCCGTATTATTAGTTATAGAAATATAAAGTGCAAGTTTCACTCGGATCCTCGAAGGATAACGATACAACAATTATATCAAGGAGGAAGTATTTTCCATTGTGAAATCGATTGTGCGATGACGTTTGCGTACTTCGAGAGACGCCAACGTTGCGAAACGACATCTCGAAGACGCATAATTTTCATCGATCCACGGTTGCTCCAACACCTGAACTTTTATAGAAAGAAAAAAGTAGCTCGATAAGACCTCTCGACGCAAACGCGACGTTGACCATTCTTGTGTCGACTTTTAGGAAAAAAGATGATCCAATCTTGAACTGATTGACACACGTTGTATAAATAGAGATTGTCGTCACGCGTTTAACAAAAATACATATAGTAGCCTGGACGTATGGTAATGAGTTGATCTCGAGGAGGCTGTTCAACGAATGCTGTTCTTACGAAAGTTGTCTGTTTGCGTTAGGTCGTATTATTGTTTCTCAGTCTACATTGAAAATCATATTTTTTTTTTTTTTTTTTTTTTTTTTTTTAACCATAATGTAACATACTTTGAACTTAATAGGCACACCAAATTTACTAGCTTCGACCGAGTTATTTTTAAATGAATAGCGAAAATTAACTTGTCATCCCTTTACACCCGGTTTTTGGCACCACCACTCCCATTTCAGTGGACGGCGAGCACGCAAACTAGCGACGCCACAGGTAGACGCGACCACGGCTGGCGTCTCCTTTTGCGTCACCATTTTCTAATATTTTTTCATGGAAATTTTACAAGATATCTTTTAAAGTATATATTTTCACGCGTCGAAATTGAAAGTTTCTACGGTACGTAGTTTAGGTATCGAAAGCTCTGGCGCACAGAGGGCGGCGTTGTTTCAACGTGGTTCGTTTCACTGTGACAACTCTCGCCACGCAGTTATATTTCAAAATAGCACGTGTCGCTTCGTTTTAGATGAACCACGTTCAAGGTGCAGATCATGGGATGACGTAGGACCGACTAAAATGGAAACTGTCGGGCAAACGCACAGACAGCACCCTTCCTTGGAGGCGACCAGGTCCAACACCTCGACACAATCGGGCAGAAGCGAAGATTCCTGGTGCTCGGCGTCGGATCATGACCTCTCCTCGGACGACGAGAGCGAGAAGAGTAATATCAGTATTAAGTAAGCATGCACCGTGTTTCGAGTCTAAGACTTAGATCTAGCTCGGTGTAAGCATTATTGTTAATCCGTTTGCAGAAGTAATTGCCAATTGAGGAACACGTTGCACAAGGCCAGGACGCTCTGCGACAAGTGGAGGTCGCAGAATATGCGAATGAGCAATGCGGACCCATTGGATTCCCCCGGAAATCATGGAAGACTGTCGAGATGGTTCAGCATCCGACGAGGGTCAACGCAACAGTACGACGTGGACTCCTCGGACACGGTGTCTCTCACGAGCCCGATCAAGACGCCTCAGATGCCTCAGCTATGCGAAGTAATTGCGTTAGAGCTTTGAAACTAGTACTTTTCGAACCAAACACAACTATAATACTGAAAATATACCGGTATAATATCGAGCGTTGAACATTTTAGTAAATCCTAAACCTGTTTCAGATCGAAGAGGAGAACAGCGCGATGGTGCAGTTCCAATGTATGCAGCAACGCAGGCAAACCCCACCAGCTCTTCCACCGACACCTCCGAATTTAACCCCTCAGCAGTTGAAACGTCGACACATAGTAGCCGCTATAGTACACTCAGAGAACGGTTACGTGTCGACGTTGCAGAGGCTAGTGAACGTACGTGTACATCGACTTGCAAATGCCGTTCACCAAAGCGTTTCGGGGAATCTCGTGTTTTCCAGTTAAAAATACACCTTCCGTTTCAGGATTACAAGAAACCTTTGGAGGAATCCTCGCCACCTATACTGAGTCAGGCGAAAATAGCGACGTTGTTTCATAGATTGCCAGAGATTTTACAATGCCATACGTTATTCAGAATCGCGCTAGCGGAATGCGTGCGCTCGTGGGACAAAGACGAGAAGCTCGGAGATGTGTTCGTCGCCAGCTTCAGCAAAGCTATCGTTCTCGATATTTACAGCGGGTTTATAAATAATTTTTCGGTGGCCATGGATTTGGCCAAACAGGAGTCAAAGAGAAAGACTGCGCTCGCTGATTTTTTCAAGGTAGACTAATGTTTTCCTTTATTAAAAATTTGCGTATCCAGTTGTGCATAATGTTCCTTGTAAGTATACTTCACGGACAATAGAGTTCTACCCAGCAATTACCGTTATGCTTCAGGTTAAACAAATAAGCGCGCACGACAGATTGTCCTTCTTCGGATTGATGGTAAAACCCGTACAGAGGTTTCCGCAGTTTATCTTATTTTTACAAGTAAGTATAATACCGCCGCGTGTGTATCGATGTTTGCCCTTCGCTGATCGCATCGAATGACGTAAGATTTGTGCCTAGGACTTATTGAAGCATACGCCGCAAGGACATCACGATAGAATGTCGTTACAATTAGCGCTGACCCAATTGGAGAGTTTGGCGGAAATGTTGAACGAGAGGAAACGCGAGGCGGAACAGTTCCAAGCGTTCAAAGAAATGTTACGACACGTGTCCGGGAAATTATCTCATCGTCCACTTTCGTCCTCGTCCAGGTATCTTATTCGGGAAGATAACGTGACACAGTTGGTAAGTGTACATTTTTTTTTTTGGAAAGCCTGGAAACAGTGCCCAAGGGTTTTCGCACACCTAGTATACGTCATCGTTCATTTTTATAGGAATTTAATCAAAATGGAATGATAACGAAGTCGAAAAGGAGAAGATTACTATTGTTGAACGATCTCGTTGTTTGTGTTTCGGTAACACCAAGGTCCGCGGAGGATTTTAACGGTAGCGAGAGACTTACTTTAAAATGGACGTATCCTGTGTCAGACATCGAGGTACAATTATTTCAGATCAGCTAAGAATATTTGATATCGAGTGCATCGCTTTGTACAACGGAATACGTTATTAGATGCATCGGCATAATGTTTCAGATTCAGGATACGAGTACCTCGCCAACGCTGAGCCGTTTGTTGACTGCTGGTCTGAACAAAGGCGGTAGCTTGAAGTCTGATAAAAGCGGAGAATGTGGACAAGCGGGCGCGGACAATCTCTGCGTAGAAATGAACGATCTTATGCACGATTACGAGGTGATGTCTAGGATAAGCGATTTAGTTGCGCAATTGAAGGGTAAATACGAGGTAAGCGTTCTAGCAATCGAGCGATTACTCGTAATTAGGTACACCCTGTTAATCTACGTATTTATTTAAAAGGGGATGACGCTCGAGAAGACTAAGCAAATTTTACAATCCATACAACTGTCGATACAACAAAAAGACGAAGACATGGTTTGGGCGGACAGCTGCTGCTTACAATTGGTAACGAAGCAAGGTCAAATGTACACATTCCAAACCGAGAATCCACTGGTGAAGAAAGACTGGATAACCGAGCTTAGGCTAGCACAACTGGCTTTGGATCCGAATAATTCTCCTTCTTGGGAAGTACCTGAACAGGAACAAAGACCATCCACCAAGATGCCGCTTTTCGTCAGTTCGCAACAGGTGTACCATTCGCAACATCAGACAGAAGTAAGATATTCGATGTTATAAAATATTTCATTAGTTAAATAGTAGCGCGCAAGAAACGCTCTTCAGTACGAATCCTCCTCAGGTACGTTGCGGTTGTTACTACACAACGCAAAATCCACGGCCCACCAGACGTCGCGGGAGAAGTCAAAGTTACTTATGGATATGCACAGGAGATGGTATATCCAGCCACGTAACAGTATTCGGTCAGTCGACGGTAGCTTCCGCGACCTCCCTAAAGCAGATCACAGCTTTCGATCTGGTAGAAACCAGAGTGGGTGCTATAGAGTTCGTAAAGGGTGCCACCACCGATCCGTTATCGCTGGCGGGTGACGTTGTGTGGATGGGCACGGATTCCCGCAAGATCATCGTCTACGCAGCCTCCGAGCCCGAGAAACAGGAAGAGCTGGGCAACTATTCCGTGTCAGGTCCCGTAATACAAATCAAATATCACTGCGATAACGTCTTCGTCGCCTTGGGCGTTGGTTTGCTCCTCCTCTTCAGAAGGCAATTGGACGGCACTTGGAATCTCAGGGATCCATTCGTGATAACCTTGGGCAGCGAACCGGTATCCTGTCTTATGCCTATCAACGCCTCCGTTTACGCAGCTTGTGGAAAGAAAGTTTGGGTACTTAACGCGGTAACCGGCGACGTGACGAAAAGTTTCAGCGCGCAACACGAGCACGTAGGCAGCGTGAAGCTCATGGCTCATTCGGGAGTCGGTCTCTGGGTCGCGCTGAAGAATTCCAGCACCGTCTGTTTGTACCACACGGAAACGTTCAAGCACCTGCAAGATATCAACATAGCGTCGAACGTACTGAGAGTGACAAGGTCGAGCAACGCTTCCAATTCTTGCGGTGATAACCTGAACAACAATCAAACCACTGTCACGGTGACGGCCCTACTGGCGTGCAAAGGTCTCCTCTGGGTAGGTACCAACGTGGGAATCAGCCTGACGATTCCTCTTCCGCGATTAGAAGGAGTTCCGATCATCAGTGGCCGCGTCAATATCTCCTATCACGCTCACTTCGGTCCCATCACCTTCCTGCTAGCTATTCAAAACCCTAAGAACTCGGTGAATTGTCAGACCGACGAGATCAACGACGAAGACAGCGTGCAGCTGAGGACGAAGGAAACCGAGAATAGAAGCAGTAGGGATCGGGCGAGTTTAGACTCGTCGATGACGAGCAATATCGTAAAGCTGAAGCAGCAGCTTGCAGGTAGCCCCGTGATGTTGAGACGGAAACGAAGCAAGGAATACGAGTACAGGGGTTCGAAGACTCTTCCACGGGGACTGGGTTCGGGTGGTGGATTCTTATCCAGCTCCATGTCCGGCTCACAAAGCTCGGGAGAGAATTGCGATGTGTACGGGCTGTATGGGGAGCTAATGTACGTGAAGGATTACGAGAACGAGAACAGCTCGGGCATCGATCCCATTTACTACGAATCCCTGAGGAGAAGCGACCCAGAACTGGCAGCCATACCAAATAAAGTTAGTACCTTAGACCGTAGACTGAAGATGAAAATCACCAGACCAAGATCTCTGGATCTGTCGAATTGGTCGGTGGACTCGCATGCCAGTTCGCTGTATACGTCGTCAGGCTCCGAAGAGAATCTGTCGTTGAAGACTGGAAAATTGTCGCGAAACAGTAGCACGGCCAGTCGAAACGGCCCGTACGACACTACCACGCCTAATAGTAGCATAGTGCAGTCGGTGCCCGAAACTATACCACCGTCCAACAGTCTGAAACCTAACGGTAAGAAAATAAACAAGACGCTACAACAGGTGGAACAACCGAAACGAACTGTTCTGACGCTGATGGGTGGACGTGGTTACATTAATTGGAGGCAACTGAACGCGCAGTCCGCCACCGACAAGGCCTCAAAATCGGGCTACACGTTCAAAGATCCAAACAGCAACGACGCCCATATCGTGCTGTGGGAAATGAAGTTATGATACTCAGTCATGCTAGGCCTATCGTTACGCCTACGTTGGTATGGGTAGAAATGTTAATACCTTCGGGCCGTTTACGATAACGTTCTCGTAGTATCGGCGAATAGGACCAAAAAAAAAAAGAAAAAGAAAGAAAAAACTACTGTCGAACTGATATCTCTGTAAGTAATAAGAATAGCAGTGGGATTGATATCGTATCGATGCTGTCGATACGAGATAATAATGAATTTTGTATCGAATCATTTGATACAACGCGTGTTTAGTATTGACTTTTGATACAGATACTTCTATAACGAATCTGCTACAGTCTTAACGTGAGTAATCCATATACACGTGTATATCCACTGGAGAGTATTTGCATTCGCTACAGTTACGTTCCAAGTGTAATAAATTCATATCGATAGTTCAACATTGGACATGTTTTAGTAACGATTGACAATTATAATTAATATAGTTAATCATTAGCTGACGTGTACGGTTGACAAGTGAATTGTCTCATCCCTAAATATGGTCGGCCGTTTTCGACGATTGAAGTAATCGTTAGTTGTCGCAAGCCGCGTAAAAACCAAAATATCTTGATATCTTTGGATATCGAATTGCTTAAATATTGTCGTTGCGTCGATACGTATCAGTCTCATCGCTAAATAAGGATTCGTTAATTAATTAGCACGGTTTTAAGTCAGTCGCAGGTGTCCGTTGGTAAATGTTTTGAGATCAGGTTGAAATGAGGTTCATCTACGCGACAGTCCTTATCATTAGCAATGCAAAGATCTAGCTCTTGCATAGCTCTCTGAAAACAAACGTTTTTGTATTTGATAAACACGCTTCCATCCTGTAGGAAAGATCATATGTTTTGTTGTAGACTGCGTTTACCGTGTACGCTCGTACACGCTTTACCAGTGATTCTTAACCATCATAGAGAGATTCACCAAGAAATCTGATGAATTTCCATTTCTTATACTTTTTAAATTATTACAATTTCGTATGATTAAAAACAGTACCATGGGCTCCGAAAAATTAAGTCTACTTTCAAAGCAGCGATGATTTACCATTGCTGTTTTAAATTTACCACAAGTTTAATAGTGGTTAAGAAGAACTGTGTTGTGCAATCGTGATTCGGACACGGTTCTTTCTGTGCAAGTTTAGTATAGAAAAATTAGAGTTGATCGCCTGGGTATCTAGAATCACATATGATTAGAAAAGTAACACACAGAGTTAGTAAGTGTTTTGATTTGATGAAAAATTGATGTGCAAGTATACGCGTTGTTGAAGGTAACGTTAACATTCGAACGTGTATTTTAATAAATATTGTTATTATTGAGGTTACACGCTAAAATAATTTAAATCAGTTATATTTAATAGTTCAATTATGGAACGGAATGTATGAAATTCAAGATGATATTCAGAGCGAAACAACAAGGAATGGAAATGCAGTGAATACCGCTGATTCAAATTCCAAGTTTAGTTACGTGGTTTTATTTGAGTCTACTTCGTCTTCAAAATTTGACGAAAATGTACTGAAATCAGAAACTTCGGACCACAAGAGGTTAAAGACTCCCCTTTACATGGGGAAACAAACACAACGCACAGAGCAGCGCCCGTGTGATTTATATTCATTCGTATACGTAGCCATGACTTAGGCATATACAAAGAATCTCTGACAATATATCAAACATTACTTTTTTAAATTTTTTCTTGCTTCGATATAAATAAGAAAAGAATTAAAAAATAAAAAAAAAATAATAATAACGCTTTTCAAGCGCTTATTGAGAGAGTAAATTCACACTGGACACGTTTGGTTTTTGTCATAGACAGAATGAGGGAAAAAGTTCAAATACAATTATTGAAGTTTAGTTTCGATATGCTCGTTATAGGAATTACTTTACCGATTGATTGATAAAAGTTCGTCAAGCGTTTAATAGCATTTTTCGAGGGTGCGCAAGATATATTTTATATCTTTTATAAGCGTTAGCACGTTCGACATTTTTGATATATTAAAACGTAGGAAATGATTGAGGAATGAATTAAAAGACACGACTTTTATTGGCAATTCGAACAAATTCGATATATCCCTTCACTTTTCTAGAGGAACGATACTAAATTTGTTTGAATCACCAGTTGGAATCGTGACGTTTCATTTTTTATGTATATTTTACTGCGAAACGCGATAGGAGATCACCGAGAGAAAAAGTAAGTCTTTGTTCTCTATTTTGTGATAGATCGAACGGGAACAGAGATGGGGTTAGTAGGAGGAAAAGAAAGTTTATATCAGTTACCCAGTGAGAGAAGTATATCGGTAGTTTTGTCGCAAATGTGCTGTTAAGTTTTCCGCTGTCGGCATGGACGAAAGAAAGTCTGCGTGTACATAAACATTTTTTCCGAGGAAATTAATTTTTATATCGAATTGAGAATCCTGGATAGATTTATATTTTGTACACTAACTTTTTTCTTTTCGTTTAGGTTTATATAAATATATACATATGTAATCTTATTTTGTATTTATACGGATGATACACACATGGAACAATTATTCAGCAATAGTTTGTTTACACGTGTGTACGTACAACGTACAGGTCAAGCACGTGCATATATATATTTATGTATGTATACACACACGCGCGAATCCGAAAATTTTGTTACGTTAGCGGTCAGAAAGGCTCTTCAGTACGACAATTTTTCACTATTTGTATGGCTACGTTGCTGAATATTAATAATTATTTAAAAGCGAATATGAGATTGTTTAACTCCTCTACCTTTTTTCGCATATACCGAAGGACTGGTGTTCCTTCGCTTAGGTTATTTTGATAGCAATTGTAATTCCTGAATCCTGTTGAGACTGTCTACAAAATTATTTTTCAAATTCTTTACGCTTCTTAAGCGCTCATATAAAGAATTACATTTATTGAATTATACAGTGCAAACGATGTGATAAAGTAAATAATTGTGAAAATCCAAATAGCGTATTTCTAGAAGTTTCGTGTTGCCAAACACGCTACACAACACGTTAGTTTTTCGATATATATTTATTCTTTGTACAATATTACGATATGTTTACATTGTAATATGGCGCATAAATAATTTTTGTTCACATAATTCTATCGGTATAGCTTTGTAACATTTCTGACAAGGAAAACAAATTTACAATTTCTTTGCTCTATATCTTTCATGACACCTACTACGATATGCATGGATAAGTACAATATGTGTACTATACAATATGAAATGTTGATAAGTATCGAGTAAAACCATGTTGTTCTACTTTGTTTGGGATGCTATATGTGAATCTATTACATACAATGAACTCTCTCTATACTGCAAATATTTTCATTGTAAATAATCGTAGAAACTTTCCTTTTACCTATTCAAGATGGTAATGTCTTATTATAATGTACAAATTAGGAAATAGCTATCATAAAGACAGCTCTCTAAACAAACGTGTTTCTCCATCGTGTTCTCCGAGATCTCTAATTTCAATGTTACATTGACCAATGCCCATTTCGTAAAAAAAAAAGAAAAAAAAATGGAAGTAATTTAAACAAAATATACTCGCAACATTACACGTAAAAAGTTACTCGTGTTTATCAAATTCTTCTAATACAATCCATGATGATTAAACGAGCAGTATGCTTTATCAGTTGTCCAAACGAATATCATTTTTGTTTTCCTCGGTAAATAAAATATACCACTAAATATATTTTCTTCTTAACGCACACGACAGAGAAGTCATATTTTTGTTTAAGACTGCATAGATGTAACAAATAACTGTAACATTTTTTACTCTGGTATGGTGCTCTATTAATTCTACATTATATTTAAACTCGCTTAATTACACAATCACCTTATCAGTTTGCTCGTGGAACGTACGTATATATTCGGTGATAGAGATAGAGTAGAAAATGATGAATCGTTATCTACGTTGCAATTCTAATGCAGAGATACGAGCTTATAACGAGTACTTAATAGATCAACACAGTGGTTGTAAGTTGGAAATTTCTTCATCCACAAAAATGAAGAATTAAAACGCGGATTTTGTTGCGTCAGCAGTTTATAATTTCAAGAATCATAGGCTTGTTGCTTATGTCCTGAAATTTTCATCGACTTGTTTTCAACAAGAATCGCTGAACGTTTTAACCACTTATTAATTTCATTGCCTTTTCTTTGAAAGAACAGCAAAGTGGACGTACACGAGTAGAATGCGACTCGTATCGTGCTCAACTTGCAACAAAGATTAGCATAATTTTACTCGGTGAAACGACGATCATTCTCAGACAAATTCTATTCGCTGTCAAATATAATTTCATTTCAATAATTCAAATCCTAATTTATATTCAACGAGAAGGCAAGTAGTATTCTGCCCATCTCCGATTTGCAATCATTCGAATCCTTCTTTTGTCGATGCATACGCTTGACTGTATTATAAACTTCTTAATTAACGTTAACGTTTGTTTCATCTTTTTAAACATATTCTTTCAACATTCGGTTACATTTGGTCTTACGCAATACTCTATTTCAATAATAGCACATATCAAAATCGAAAGGCGCAAATCGACAGTGTCCGGCAAAAAAGTAAATGCACTGTAAATTCTTAATTTTAAAGTTCTCTCTCCTCCCCCACTTTGGAAAGCATGATTGATTTGCCGCGTTACGCGAAGTGCATGTATGGAGTTTTGTTACCTTCAGACACTCTCTTTCGGAGTGTCGCGACAATTGCATGTGTTAGTCATTCTATTACATGTATTTATAAAATACCTATATATACATATACGTACACGTATGTAATGCAGATAACATAATAGATAAATACCTGCCCGAGCTGCCTCTATTCCCATCGCACACTTAAATATTTGGTGCTGTGTTTTAAACTTAAAGTGTACTCGACTTATAGGGAAGTTAAGAAACTTCACCCTATAGAAAATGGGTAAAAATGATAAACGTTCGTTCGATTCAAATGAACACGAAGAAAAAGAAACGGTTACCGAACAAGAGTTACTATGAAATATATAATACTGCTAGAATTTGTATCTTTGTCCAGCTACATTCGATGGAATCTTCAATATCATTCTTAATTAATCGTAATATTGAAAATATCATCGGCAACATCATAACGCGTACATATGTCAGCTCTCACATTGCATACATGTCTTTGTTAAATGGCAATAATTTCGTAGGATTACTGTCGATATAATCACACATACTAATTCTTTTCTTTCTGTGGAAAAAAAAAAGGAACAAAACAAAACGAGAAATACTTGAAAACATTAGACAACTTGAAATCGCGAAACTTCATACCAACTTTGCGTATACTTTAATTTGTACAATTGCTTTTGAACTATTCACTTACGCGTCAGCGAAGAAGACAAACAATTTTAAGAGTTTCAGTCGTTTGGAACTGCCTTGGGGGGAAAAAGAAAGAGTTGCTGCTATTACTAATGTAATGCGTGAAATAAATATCTCGTGTAAATGAACACTTAAACATCTTAATCCTTTACACTATGAGATGTACAGGAGAGACAACAAAAGTTGATCTCCTCTAAAACTAAATGAAATCATGTTTCATTGGTTTTGGAAGAATTACAGAAGAAACATTTTTCTTCTCATTCACTTTCTTTCGTGCACCTTTTGCAATTAAAATATTCGTAATCGGGAAACAATCGCAATAAAAATTTATCGGAGGTAGCATTTACATAATTTTTAATGCACTAAAAATACATTTGTATTTCCATGAGAAATAAAGGAAGACTTTTGGATAAATACGAATACGAAAATAATAAATTTGATTCAATGTACAAATTAACGATCAGGTCGTTCGTTTACAATGCACGTGCACAAACTGGTATTGTTTCGTATAATTTTATGGTTTTTCGAGAATAATGATTTTATCTCTAAAAATCTGTTAGTCGATTAATATTATTGTTATTCGCAACAATCGACGCGGCGTGTGCCCAAGCATGCAATTTTTAAAAATATTTATATTTTTCGCACTCGAGATTACTTTTACTCAAATTTTTTTTTGTAGTTTCTCATTCATTATAGTTATGTGCGTGTATGCAATCACATGTTATGTTACTTACAACAATTTTAGGCCAAGATTTATTGCAGGATACGTGGAAGTATAAGTTGTAAACATTATTTTCTCATAATATTATACCAAAAATACTGGTGAATGCTACAATAATATAAATCATTTGATTAAAGCAAGTATCACTTTCAGTAATAGTAATAAAAAAAAAAAAAAAAAAAAAAAAAACTAAATGAAAGCGAACAATAAATTACTAACATCTAATATATATATACATATATATGTAGAGAGAGAGATATGTATATATGTGTGTGAGTGTGAGTGTGTATATGTACATACTACATATAGAAAATATACTAAAATGTAATAAATAATAACTAATTGAAAGTTGCACGTCGTACGCAAAAACAAGGATAAGAATCAATGATTTATTTGATCTTGACTAACGAGAGGCAGTGTTCTTGTCTTACTAATCATATTAATTCATCGAATTTCTCAGCTATTCACAGTTGAAATGTTTGTTCCAGTTTCGAAAATGAAAAAGCATGGAATAGTGTTAAGTACTCAAGTATTATGTGCTGTGTAAGAAAACCAAAACTCATATTTAAAGCTAACTAAACACAATAATAAATTGTTAATTTAGGCATAGCGAAAGTTACCGTGAAGTCATAAACATTAGCAAATCGAAAAGTTTCTTGCCATTATGTCCCGAGTCACACGGTAATGGTAAATGCGACAGTTGTGTCAATTGATTTTTCGTTTTTACAGATAAGTAACGCAGCATCGTTGTTACCATTGTAATGGTATCAAAAGTTGATTAGTAAATTTAAAAAATAATGTAAATATACTATATAAAAAATATTTGTTGTATAATACACGTAAAACATAATACTATAGTAAACTTAAAATAGCAATGGTCCCGAAATTGTTGATATGAGAAAATTGGAAATTGGTAACCAATGAGCGAACTCAATCGAATCTCAGTCAAGTTGCAAACCCTTTTTCGTCAAATGTCCAACGACGGATTGTTTAGATGTTTGTACATCCCCTATATCGAAGTAATAGTTAAGTCCGATACATGCTGGTGTAACAAGTAGACTACATATAAAAAACCATTCACTCTTATACGTGTGTACGTCTTTTTTTCCATGAATGTATCAAAACGTGAGGACAGAAAAAGAAGAAATTAATCACCTAGAGAACAACGTCGGGCAGGGAGCAATGCCACTAGGCTAATTGCGTTCCACTTCGTCCACCATGATGTCCCATGCCGATCATAGAACCTCCGCTACCGATATCGTCGCGTACGATCTTTCTTTCTTTGTAATAAATTTCCTCGCTCTCTTTATCGCATAACAACAACACGGCTCCACCAAACAAGAAAATAGCTGCACCCCATCCAACTCCGTATGCCCAACCGAATTCCCATGTTGCTCGATTTCCTGTAAAATATATTACATTTAAACTTTCGTACATATATTCATTTATTCACGCCAGTATTTATCGTAGAGTTGCGACTTACCAAGATTGAGTTCCGTGGCAAAACACACTGGATATATCACTAAAGCTATTAGAAGCGATACCACTGAAATACGATAAAATAAATGCATAGCGTAAACAAGAAATGTCAGTCGATATTAATATGTATACATTGTCTGAAATCGTCATACTTACGTGCGAATCCCATACAGAAGACAGCAAATCTATAATACTTGTGCTTGTCACGATTATCTTGTGACCTCAAACCAAGCCCTGTGAGAATTGTTGCAGCGATGTCTGTTAATAAACAAACTACGCACAGAGCGGCAGCTGCTTTTATGTAAGCTGTAAAAGCAGATAAAATAAATGTTAACAACTTTCTTGCGTTTGGATACGAGAACTTTGTTAGATATAAATATTTGTCGTACCAACGTCTCTGGCTTGATAACATCCTGCTGGATCTGGTATGTTAAATGGCAGTGGTGTGGGCGCGCTCTCTTCGATGCAATGCGCGAACAGACCTTGTCTCCATCCCAATGCCATTAACCAATCGGTAGATGCCAAGCCCATTATCATTAACAGTATCACTATTACCCCGCATATAAATGCAATCACCTGTAATCGATAGAAAAATAATATTTATACAATGAAAACAATCAACAAGGACTGTACTATAGCCATAAAAATTGGTCGGAAGCAAGAGTAATTTCCAAAGGAATTTGAGTGTACCTGTGCAATTTCGGTATCACCCATGTGATCCTCTGCAACTGTGTACATGATCATTGTAGATCTACAATTATACTTTCAGGACAGCCCAAACTGAACAGAATCAGGGAACTCTGCTTTTAATTAACCCTTTGCACTCGAGAGGCAACTCTCGGTTGCTACTAGGTTTTACACAGTAACTTGAGCAGCAACCAAGAAATGACAATCTTTGTTTTAATGTCAGATTCGATGTCTTAGACCCGTGATTACATTCTTAAATACATATTCTTTCAAGAAGAGTGAAATGATAGAAATAAGTGTTTTATGATCTTTATTGCTTGAAATGCCTTATAATTCTATAAAAATGAATATCTATAACAGAAACAATTTGATCCAAGAACAATTTGATTTTATACTGTTGCAAAACAAGGTTACTTGTAAAAAGAAAAAAATGCAAAACAGTGTATTAAAAAGTTTTTTTTTTTTTTCTGATATAGAGGGTACGGAAAATATTAAAATATAATAATTGTCGACATTAATTCGCAAATAGAGTAGCTTTCTATTAACCGCAGGAAGTTCGTCGGACACTTGCAAAATCGTCTAAACATGTTAGTTCGCCGTACCGAAAATGTCGTTGAGCGCAAAGGGTTAAAATCGTTTCGAGCTTTTTTCACACTCTCTTCGGCCGCCTCGAGCACCATTTACGGGACATCGTACACTGTTCCGCGGAACACCCTCGGTAGACAACAGGGAAGCATTTAAAGAATGGTTCAGAGGACGCGAAACTTTCACGAGCGAGTAACACCTCCAAGGTAAACACAGATCAATCGCATTTTCGTCAAATTCGTTGAACAAACTTTTTAATTACATCGTGCCTCGAATAGTGACACACGCGTTACATAGTTGCTAGCGACTTTTTGTTTAGCATTCGACGAAACTGTTCAAAGATTGTTCGTTTAGCGAGGTCAACCAGGGACAGAGTCTGTCCGAGGTTGAGGGAGTAATTGGGTTCCAGGGAGGCTGCGCCCATTAAAGGTCGTGGCGCAGTGCGCGTACGCGGTAGAGGGTGCAGACGAAACCTGAGACGTGCGCGTACTGTTTATAAAAGTATTTTTTAATATCATCGTGACCGAAGTTTAGCTTGTGCCCAATTACAATATCGATATTTTAACTTTTATTCGTTTTAACGGTTTAACCTTTGGGAGTCCAAGTTTTCAAAGTATCAACAGACTGCAAAGATTGGCTTTTTCTTGCAAACAGAAATGACGTCGGTTGTAATGTTACGTCAATGTATTTATTTGTCGAGTTCTAATCACCTAATTTGGATCACGATTTGCACAAAAAAATACTGTGTAAAATTTAAAAGCATTTCGTTTTATTGCTTGCAATACTTTTTGAAGCGAAAATCACGTCACTTTTTAAAGCGAAAATCACGTCACTTTTCATCTTGTTACTTGTAAGGTACACAAAACATGGAATTTTACTTATGCATTTGGATCTAATGCTTTCGTGATCAGAAATGATCATAGGCATAAATCGGTAATCGAAAGTTGAAGCTCACCTTCAGTGGCCTGGTAATAGTGATTGTTTCAATGGTGGTTGTTTGTTGCATTCTTGCTTAACTGTAATAAAAACAGAACAAATTCATAACATAAAAATAAAGAAAAAATGAAGGTATCAATAGAAAATAAATATACGGCTAATGTAACCAAACAAAAGAAAAGATTATTTGCAAAGGATAAAAATATACAAGAAACATATTGATAATGAGTGCTGCAATAAAAGGTCATCGAGGTGACTCATAAATCCTGCTAATTATGTTTATTCTATATACGTCACACAAGTCATAGAAATTTCGTCTTTTTTTGTTGCATGATATTCCCTTGTAATTGAAATTAATATTGAAGAATCGATAAATATCGTTTATCAATCACACAAAATATATAAAATAGTTGTTACATTGATTTTTTATGGCTGATAAGTGTTCTACTACAGACCTATACTCTTTTTTTTCTATTATTCCTAACTGTTGTAACACACAATGAAGACTTAGCAATTATAAAGTAAACAATAATACATACGTACGTTACAAATTACAAACTTAATTGGGAAACACCTGGGTTAAATTACGAAAATTTTATTCCATGTGCTGACAACAAGAGGATTAGTCACACCCAATACAGCTTATCTCAAACTATACAAAGTGTATTCTAGTTTTTCTCCAACGAGAACAGAATGTCGAATGTGGAAAATACCAGTTTTCATCTTAGCAATTACTTTGAACGAAACAGTACACTTACAACAATAGATATATTCACTTTAGAACGCTATCAATCCGCAAACGCATCAAGCATTAAATTGGAAGAACGCTACTCGAGAATTTTGACAGATAGAAAATAGACCACGCGTGAACCCTATACGAGTTCAGAGTATATAAACACTAACAAGATTCAATATCGAGGGTTATGTCACTGGAAATGTCAACAACAGGTTTCAATAATATGTTCCCTATATGTTGCGTATGCTTGGCACGCATACAACGAGAAAATGCAAATTGCCTCGATGAATAATGGCTCGTAAAGCTTGTATAGGACAAACGTTCCTATTGGCTCCCGATACGACGAGATTTCTAACCTTGACACTGATTGGCATAGCACGCGTTTATTCGACTGACGAATAGAACTCTACGCTCGGCGTACACTTGACTATGTGTGACCAATAGAAACGAATAGAAATAGTTATCTTAGCATTGCCCATCAATTTGCCCTCTTTCTAGGTAAGCTAGGTGTGGCTACGGGTGGCTAAGGGCGCGTTCCAATATTACTATAGTCCAGTGGCGCCATCGGTGGGAAAATGGCCAAGTTTGTAGCCAAACAAGTTTGCACTGTTCCCACTAGATGGCGACTGCGACAGAAACGGGCGCCATCTAAGGTAAAAAAAAAGTGAGAACTATTTCTCGATGAACTTGGGCGTTTTCCCACTAGACGGCGACTGCGACAGAAACGGGCGCCATCTAAGGTAAAAAGTGAGAACTACTTCTCGACAAACTTGGGTGTTTTCCCACTAGATGGCGACTGCAACATTCAATTCGTTTACTGCTAGATGGCAGTAGCTTACTATTTTACTGTAACAGTTGATTTTGGTAATCTCTGGTTGTTGCAAAAATATATCACCTTTAAACATCGAATCTACTATAAATAAAATTTGGCATTATGTTCTTAACGAATATATTACTTAAAAAAGCTAAGAGCAAGTGAGTATATCTAATTTTACGTATAATTTAGTTTTACACGCGAGTACAGGTTAGCTCGTATCGAGTAAAATGTTCAACACTCCTTCTTTACTCGATTAATTACATCGTGTACCGTATGTCCATAAATAAAATGTTAAATTTAAAAAATTATTATACGAATTGATGTCACCGGTACACCAGCAATTATTTCAAATGTAAGCCTAACGATTGAATATTGTGTTTTGTGTTTATAGAAGCCTTTTAGTGCTGATAGAAAGCGTAGCAAGTGGGCACAAGTATGTAATACCTAGGGAACGAATAGTTGATAAATTGGAAATAGTTAGATTCGATCCCTATGGTAAGTTGCAATGATGTATACGCCATGTACAAGAGTTTTATCCATTTATTTTCATAAAGTAAAACAAATACATCATAGAACATAGATCTAGTACAATTGCTAAAGCTGAAAGCTATGTACATAAGTCGTCCTCATGGACCATCGTAAAATTCAGACACTTGTAAAGTGCATTTGCATAGAAACTCATTTATCCGATACATTTCATATTTTCAGTTCAAGCTCGAGTGCTGTACCGGGAAGTCAAGAAAATTCACAGTATCTACTAGACAGCAATAATTTGCAATCTCTGAATACCAGTCCATCGAGTGTACATATTTCATACAATAAACATTTTAAAATAAAATTATGAAACTGCGACAATAAGTAAAACAATAATACTAATTGCAAGTAGAAAATGTTTAGGGGGTATTTAGATTGGAGGAATGGAAAATCGATGATTGTGCGAGAAACAATGGAAATCTCATAGTAAATGGTTTTGAATACAGCGATATGATCGTCTTGCACGGGTGGTGGGTCTAGTTGTATGTATCGAAAGGAACGAGAGGGTCCGAGAAAGAGAAACGGAGGACTTGGAAATCGAGATTGGGGTAGGTTCCCTTTGATCTTTAACAAGGAACGCAAAGTTGTATTATTTCCACCTGGATTTCAAACGGTTTGAAATCCACGAGGCGTGAAACGCGACTCTATTCTCCTTCTCTTACCCTCTTTCGCCAACCCCTTCCACGCGCGGTTCTCTCTCGGCCTGCTCTTTCTCGCTCTTGACTCGTTTTCGGCGGTGCGGGAGCAACTCGGGCGTCGTTTACCGATGTTACCAATTCAATTTCTTCTGCAGGATCATTGTCGTGGACAGAAAGGGAGTTAACAGACGCGGAAAGAGGGTTCCCCTCTCCGAACCGTTTCTATCTTTCGCGATTGTGCGCGTGACAGTTCTCGACGTCTACACTTCTCGCGTTTCTTCGTTCTTCCTCTCGAGGAAAAATTTGTTTTGCCTTCACGGCGCGACAAATGGTCCGTTTTGCTTACCCGAGTCGAGCGTATTCTCCTCGACACGACAAACAAAATTGGGTTACCTAACTCGTCGAGTGAGCAAAATTAATCGTACGACGGGTCGAGAATGTAAAATTGCGAAACAAACGGACCCTAGACGGAGAAGGTTTATTATCGTCGGTACAACGAATTTCGAAGCAACGCGCAACAGCGAAATTGTTAAAACGTCCGTTGTTTATTTACGGTTGACTCGACGAAGCAGCCGGTAAAGGAGGAAACAGTACGCAACGAATGAGAAAGGCGGAACGATATGGTGTATCGTGAAAAAGAGGGAGGAAGAACGAGCGAAGTAAAACAGAAACTAAAGGAAAGAGCGAGGGAGAGAGAAAGGCGAAGGCGAAGGCTCGTCTCACTCGTCTGGGCCTTGGCGCGTTTCAGTTGCCTCGCGTTCGAGGGCGTTTTTCGCCTGTGAGTTGTTCTTTGCTTATTACAGTGTGTGCACTGGGCTTGAGCTCGACTAAAGTGGTTTTGCTGCTAATTAACTGCGTTATTTTTACAACTCTCTTGCTCTCCTATCCACCTCCCGCGTTTCCTCTCGGCCTCCCACGTCCCTTTCCCTCTTTCCATACCCCCGCGGCTGTTCCCTCACATTTGCAATGGGGTTCGATAATTCTGCGGTCGCAACGCCCTCTCACTTCCTCTTTCTCTGTTTCGCGTTCGTTGTATACACGCGTTTTATGCGTGCCTTCCGCAAACTCGTATTTTTACCGCATACATCGGAAACCAGTAATAGGATCTAGTTCGATACCGAGGTAGCGTACATCGAACGCACAACAAGCACGGCTAGGCTGTGCTATCCACCTCTTTGCGACAACCAACAATTTCACGTTTCAACTCTTTTTGTTCTTTTTTTCGAACAATCGAGGGAAAACAAACAAACAAGGAAACGTAGGAAAACGGTACATCTTTGAATTAGGTTATTTAAAAAAATTACTTGAACACACCTGTATTATTCGTGAAAAGATTGTTCGTAACCATGTATTAGCGCGAACAGTAAAACGTTTTTAATGTTTACGTTCTCCGGGCAGGTTTGCGGAGTTGCACGAGCGTAAACATAAAATAGAAATAAACCGTGCACGAGGATATTTCGAAAAAATGCTTCTTCTCTTGGGCTCTTTTTTTTTTTTGCTTGAACTTGCTGCCTTTATACTTGCACGTGGGGTTAATTTTACGAGCATATATTCTCTGTGTATTTTTTGAGAGCGCGTTTGTAGAAAATTTAACGAGGCGAATATCGGTAGGTTTTTAAGCATGCCGTTTGAAATGTTTTTCAAACGCAAAGTTACTCGACCGTTATTTCATCATGTTATCGAAAAGTGAGTATCATTAACTATTTAAACGAGATCAAAGGGAGAGCGATGCTCCGCGATATTCCTAAAATAGGCGACTCGACATACGAATGCCACCTTTTAACATTGCCGTGTTTCTCCGCGAGAATCAAAATCCATCGCGCCAGTGAAACGGCGCAAAGTGCTTCGACGAAACAACAATGATTTTCACGTCGAAATTCTACCCTCGAAACTATGAATTTACCAACATCGTTGAAATAAAAACTCAGCCAAAATCGTTCCATTGAATCGCGAGCGAAAAAGAAATAAACAATACGCACCACTTGAACCAAAATAAAAGTTCTTTCATCGAGCAAATCATAAACATACGGTAGGTAATCTGTTTTATCATCGACACAATGAAAGTAGGTAAAACAGGCGGCACGCGAGATTCGAGATCACATCGATCATAGATCGCGCGACGTGTCCGTATTAGCAGCCCATTTTATCGATAATCTTGGTTGGAAGCTTGGATAATCGTCGAGCGACTATCAAAACAACCTGAAAAGGTATCGTTAAATTTAATTATACGTCTAAATGTTACCGACCGAAAAACTCGATATACAGATTAAAATATACTTAAGACATACACGCTATTACCTAGTGGAAAAGACATTCGTTACATGTTCAGACGTAAACATAGAAATTCTTTGAACGCTTTTACATGAAATCACGCTTAATGGAAGACCTTATACATGTACGTATAGAAATAACGTTAATAGCTTACCATCAGGTTTTCGAAATGGTTATTGGTTGCGGCTGTTAGGGAGGTGGTGATGATGCCGAAGGTCGTTGAATAGGTATCTCTCTGCCGGTAGTCGTAGCACCCTTCTTTTCTCCGGCACGAAAAGGCTCTTGAAATAAATTGAAAATGGCTGGTATCGCCCTGCTCTTGGATAAGTGATACCTACATCACCTACACGCATACCGGCCGCCACAGAATTCCGTGGTATTTTTTCACGTATTTGAAAGGCGCATTCAAAGCGTTCCCTCTCCCGAATCTGTATGAATGGCCGATCAATTAAAACGATGTTAAAACGTTATATCAATCGCGTGTACCACCGTCGAGAGAACCGACCGTCGAAGGAGGGAAATTAAAACTGGAATAAAAAGGGGGTGCGCCGGGTTCTCGAGGATAATCGAAACCGCGACGGAGAATTAACGAATATCCAGATCCATCGAGCACGGTTGACGATCGAAAGGTACACAGGAGGGTGGACCTTGGTTATACTTGGTCAAAACATTTTGTTCGCGCCACAGAGCCCTAGGCTCCCATCCCCTAAAAGTATTTAGTCCGATCGATTTCAAATTTTACGCGTTCGTTTGTTTCCTGGTTTCGGCTATTTTAGAAATTTCGATCAAGTTTTCGGCGCGAAACTGTCGTTCAACCTAACCCACATTCGCAAGATATTCTTTTCAACGTTCGACACGACGAATTGGGAATTGGAATATCATCGATGCTTCTATTACGACAGATGGTCGGACTCATTATTCGGTGAAATCGAGCTCGTCGAAAATTTATGCACACCCTCGCGTACCGCGTGCGGTAAATTCATTTCCAAAATTCACCGTTTGCCCGTCTGGGCTAATTTTCGCTATGCACGCGTGTACAGTGTACACGGATGCATACGCCGAGCATCGGGGTACACACGCGCTCCTACTACCACTAGGAGGCGTGCGAATGTCGCGCGCGCGCGCGCGCTCCTGGGATTCACCCACTGATACGAGCTGGGAAACATGTGCGCGAGGGACACACCAACCAACGGGAAAGGTGTATTGAATCGACGAGTATCATGCAGTTGACAGCTAGAGCTAATTGAATCTTGACTCTATCTATCTGTCGACTCGAGCTGAGACTCGACTACCGCCGCGAATTGCATTTCCGTTCGACAGAATCGTTCCCGTTTGAGAATTCTATCTTCCCCCTTAATCCTCTTCGTTCTTGTTATGTAGAAATATGCAAAAACTACTGGCTCCCCGCCTCCGTTGGCTCGGATACTGTTGGAAGAGTAGCTGGTTCGTACTAAATCTTCATTTTTCGCCTACGCTCGCGTCTACTTAACGTTTAACTGTTAGTTTGGCAATTCGAATATCGCTAGGTCGTATTTGACCCGAGGAAAGGATCCTTCTTCGGTTTAAAAAATGCTCCGGCGTAATATCTAGGTGTGGGATTCGCTAAGTGAAATGTTATTATGCGCCATGGATGAATCGACGACGGTACAGCACTGATATTACTTGGATGCTTTCCTTAACAAAAGAGGAAAAGGAGAAAGTAATTTTAGTCAAAGACGTCGTTCGATGAAGCACGCTTCGAGTAGGTACAAAAGGTTGAATATCTTTCGTCGAGGGAGAGGAAAGTATAGAAGTATAGAAGGGTGCGCAGAGAGTGTGAAACAGGGAGGATGGTTTTTGATTCGAAAAACGTCTTGCTTCGATTAGTATTCCCGTCTTTGTTGGTTCGTTAACTTATTCTTTTCTCTCTCTCTCTCTCTATTGTTTCGAATTCGCTTCGTCAGGGATAGATACGATACAAAATGTAAAGAATCGACGGAGAAGGATAGTGTACGTGGGGAATGTCTTTTATTATCGGGAACGGAAATTTCTTTTCAACGTAAATTGTATGGAAGATCTCCGGGGTCCGTGGTATTGAACTGCGTGGGCGGATCAATGGGTGCTCTCGATGAAATTTTAATTAGAAAAGAGCAGGATATACCGGACGAAAGGTGCAACAGAACACGCGTAGATCAAAGGTTTGCCATGGTCTGGACAAAATGGTACGTAGGCCGTGTTGTCACGTTGTACGCGTAACAACTCGTTTCCATCCAGTGTCGCGATATCAACGCAACGACAAAAACTATGCGCAACATCCAAGTTGTAATGTTGTCTGTTAAACGGCGCGGCGAGGAGAGCGAGGGAGAGAGATAAACGCGGAGTGTGGGTGCCCCGTCTAGGATTCTATAATCTAGCCCATCTTTATCGTTAAATTCTGTACTCGTGGACCGATGCCTCGATTGCGCAATCAAGATGGCATCGAGAAAGGCATCTCTCGCCTTCGACTCAAACTACCAACAAGTATTTCAATATCCGCTCCAATATATTCCCATCGACCCTATAAACGTGTGTGCAGTTATATTGGATTCCCTTCCTCTGCCGGTTCGTTCTCTCTCGCCACCCCCACCGTCCCTCTCCCTACCTCTTTTTCCCTCTCCCTCGCGTTCACGTTCGGTTTTTCCCTTCTCCCTTCCTTCGGGGTACGTGTGCGAGCCTGGACCAATCGGCCCTCGACACACCGACGCGCACACGCGTCTACGTGCGTGCATATCCACCCCCTTCAACCTCCGAAGGAAACCGCATTTAAACGTGTTTGGTAACCCTGTAAAAGATTCTTCATCCCCCGCGTTCCTCACCGCAAAGAATGGAGCCCCAGGGGGATTCCACGGCGAGGGACGTGACACCGGCTATAAGCGTTCCGCTCGAACCGATCATCGTTACGATCCTTTTAATTTCATCGCTATTGGTACCGCTGTTCCGGGACCGAAAGCGATTATAGACTCGTTATCTTCGGCCCGTTCTCCACGGTTTATCTCTTAGGCATTCTCGATTTCCTCTGTTTCCTCTTCGATCGACCACGTCGCATACGTCGCGCCGCGCTATTCACGAATCTTTGCGCAAGAAACTCGTCGCTCGAAAAGCCACCGAACCGTGCGGGAAGATTCACGGATAAGAAGAGGGGTCCGTTTGATCGCGCGCAACCATCGAAACGAAACGAAAAACCAGTCCGTATCGCTTGGCTCGTTTGGCCAGGATCGCGGCTCGAACAATTAGATTCGAACGAGGGAAAACCCCTTTGACGGGGATGCACCGCGATAAACGCACGACGGACATATTAGTATAATAAACTGCGAGCCGTGTGCACAGATTACGAGACAACAATGAGAGACGGTAAGAGATATAGAAGCCCGTGAATAAAAAAAGAGGACGATCGGGGGTTCCCTGATTTTCGTGTGTGCCCAGGTGGCTACGGGAACGACGGAACCGTGCGCTTCGGTAAATTATTTCATATCTGTCGGTCCGCCGCGCCGCGCCGCGCATCTATCTCTGCGATCTCGAGCATCGAACAGCTAATTAATCCTGAAAGAATTTACCGGATCGTTATCCGTGGCCATTCTACCGCTCTCCGCAGCTTTTGTCGTACGGTACGTTGCGCATGGCGCTTGGGAATCCCCGAAAAACCTGGCCATGCGTCTTTTGTTTGCTTTCAAATGTTCTCGTAGGAATAACGTACAATTGTACCGTTCATTTTTGTTATTCAGGTAATTGTTTGTCGGGTTTAATATCCTAAGAATTATCGAGCTCAACCTCCTTCGAGAATACAAGTTGAAATTCTGAAACTAAAGAGAATCCGATAAGCCAAGGGAAGAACACTCCCGCTTCGAACCTCGGAGGGTTATAGATCAAACGAAGAGCTTCCCATAGGATGGAAGCTGCCGATTTATATGAAAAAAAAAAAATGGTAACGGATAATCGGAAGTGGAAGAAGTGCCCTAAGCGTGGCTTTGCGCGATCCTCGTCCGTGGTTATCGACGAGAATGGACGCGTTGTACTGGATCAGGCTCACAATGAATCCAATAGGTGAAAGGGTTTTGCAATCGTACCCACGTTCACCAGGCGTATCTGCAGGGGATACAGGTACGCTTAGGGCACGGTTCTCTTTATAAGTGCCATTATAAGTGCCATTTGAGCATGCCTACACCCGCTTTGTCCGCGAATTTCAAACTGGTCATTGTCCTCTCGTTATTGTTTGAAAGGACACGGGATGACAACCACCACTGGTTAAACACCATCCCCCGCCATCCGATACCAGCGATTCTTCTAGACTCGTACAGTAAGAACCGTACAATATTCGCGATACGTTGATACGTTGTTCGAGATGATTAGAGTTGATTGCTTCGCACTCTCGTCCTGCACCAAAGTGCGCATCTTGTCCGTTTGGTACCAGACCAATATGCGTTACAAAAAAAGTTGAGTACGACATTTTCTCATGCTGACGTCTGTCTCGGGAACACGATAACGTTGCATATCATTATAGCCGTTTTGTAAAAGAGTGGACACTTCAAGATTTTAAAACATAACAACTAAAAATTGTTTACTCTCGTTAAATCTTCAAATGAGATTAATAACAAAATTTATTAAAAATATCCAAATAATGTATATCGTTTATGAATGCTATGAATTTCTCTTCATTTTCTCTGACATTCCCCATTAATTTTCATTCATTTCCTGGCATATTTCCCATTAATTTTCCTTCATTTCCTGACACATTTCCCTTTAATTTCCCTTCATTTTCTATGACATTTCCCTTTAATTTATCTTCGTCTCTTGGTACTTTTCCTATTATTTCCTATTAATTTTCTTTCATTTCCTGGCACATTACCCTTTAATTTCCCTTCATTTTCTACGACATTTCCCATTAATTTCCTAACACCCTCTAACATCTCCTAACATCTCCTAACATCTCCTAACGTCTCCTAACGTCTCCTAACATCCTCTAACATACTCCCAACAACCCTCTAACATCTCCTAACATCTCCTAATGCCCTCTAAC